>NC_142933.1:59186574-59279074 GCF_046866305.1 Octopus bimaculoides | reverse complement strand
GCACAAATCTTGATTTAGCAAATCTACCACACCTGCTTGGAGACCTTCGCCTGCTACTGATATTTGTTTATGCTTTTAACTTTTCACTTCTATAAGAGACGGTTTAGAAGTCTTTAAATAATATATATACGCTATAGTATGTATACAGGTCTCTAACTGGAACTAATAATGCTTTTGATGTCATATATATCTATATATATCCTTTTATTCTTTTACTTGTTTCAGTCATTTGACTGCGGCCATGATGGAGTGGGGACAAACACAGACGCACAAAAACACACACACACACACATACATATATATGACAGGATTCTTTCAGTTTCCGTCTACCAAATCCACTCACAAACTTTGGTCGGCCCGAAGCTATAGTAGAAGAGACTTGCCCAAGGTGCCACGCAGTGGGACTGAACCCGACAATAATTATATATATATATATATATATATATATATATATATATATATAATAAATACTACATTTAGAGAGTCTAAACCTAAACAATTGACTGAAAAAAGATGAGGCGAACCACTGGGAATCGAACAAGACATCAATGCTTATATAGTTCCGTACACACTCAGTTCAGCCACATAGCCCACCCATCAATTTCAGTCAATATTAATGTATAGATAATTTTAGTCTAGTATTTATATTTATAAATTTGTAGAGAAGCCCGAAGGCTTTCAATTACGGAGAAGAGTGACAAATAATATATAATTATAGTTATTATAAAAAGGACCTATATGTGTCGCTCTTCTCCGTAATTTAAAGCCTTCGGGCTTGTTTACAAATTTAGAAATATATATATATATATATATATATATATATATATATATATATATATATATATATAATTTATATTATTTACAATTGACTGATATTTGTCCTCATCTTGTTTGTTGTTAACACAACGTTTCGGCTGATATACGCTCCAGCCTTCATCAGGTGTCTTGGGGAAATTTCGAATCTGGGTTCTCATTCCTAAGGTACTTTTCGATGTTGCAGTAGTTATTATTATTATTATCATTATTATTATTATTATTATTATTATTATTATTATTATTATTATTATTATTATTATTATTCAGATCACTGCCTGGAATCGAACTCGGAATCTTGGGGTTAGTAGGCCGTCGTGTTATGTGTGTGTATATATTTGGGTGTCTGTGTTTGTCCCCCGACACCAACATCGCTTGACAACCGATGCTGATGCGTTTGCGTCCCCGTAACTTAGCGGGAAAAGAGACCAATGGAGTAAGTACTAGGCTTACAAACAATAAGTCCGAGGGCCGATTTGCTCGACTAAAGACAGTGTTCCCTTTTCTTTCATTTGTCCACTCACTCATATATATATATATATATATATATATATATATATATATATATATAAATAGTAAATGAGTATATGCATATATACGTACAGGTATGTGCATACCGACATCCACCTGTATGTATAGGTGCATATCTGGGTACAGGACATTGCAAACAAAACGTAGACGAGAAAACACACAAGCCACATAGAGAACATTTTCCTTCATCAGCTACCCCCGTTTTAACACCGGCGTTTCGAAGAGCTGGGTAGGACGCATCATTAAAACGGCTCTTCCCATGGACCGCAAATTAAATTTGTATACACAAATTAAACCTTGCCATGGAGGAATGTAGTGGCAGACAAAAAACAAGACAGGAAAACAAACAGAAAAGGCTATACGGCCAGACGAGAAAAATTATGTGTGTATGAACGCTGTGAGGCACGAACTTGAAAGTGGGGACGAAGTATGTTCGCGTGTTTGCTCGGCGATAGCCAAGGAAGAAAAGGATTATTGACCGGAAGCATGTGACCATGCCGGTGTAAGGGGAAGAGAGAGAGTGGTAGAGGGAGAAACAAAGGGAGGAAGTAGAAGAATAGGTGAGCAACGAGAGGAAAAGAGGAAGAGAGGAAGTACGAGGTGGGGGAAGAGATTCGTAGTAGTAACAGAGGAAGAACGAGAGGGGTAAAGAGAGATACGTAGTAGTAAACAGAGGAAGAACGAGAGGGGGAAAAATGATAGAGGAAGAGGAAGAGAAAGAGAAAGAGAAAGAGATAGAGTAGCGTCGGAAAATATAAAGTTGCGATATATATATATACGAAGAGGTCCCCAAAAGTAACCGGAAATGTACTCTGCGGGACAAGTCCGTTGTAGTTCAGGCTTCCGACGCTAGAAGCCACTTGATGCGATCCTCAGGCATCAGTCTGCCGACCGACGTCTTGGCTCTGGTCGTAGTTCCACGTGGTGCGTCTTTGTTTGGCGGCGCTTCTCCCCTTGTTCGTCGATTTTTGAGATGACTGAAACGAAGGAACGTCATGCTTCCGTGAAATTCTTTTTTTTTTGCCTGGGAAAACGGCGTCCGAAACAGTTGTCATACTTCAGGCAGCTTACAAGGACGCTGCCACGAGCAAAACAAGTTCACAAGAGGTATTCACGTTTTAGGAATGGTCACTTGTCACTTTAAGACGAACCTTGTTCAGGGCGACCGTCGACCTCCTGAACGAATGAAAACATCACAAAAATTCATGAACTGATCTTGGAGGACCATCGCCGAACAATTGATGAACCTGTTGATGTAACTGGTGTGTCCTGGAACTCCTGCCAATGAATTTTGAGTGGGAAATTGTGAATGAAACGACTTGCAGCAAAATTTGTGCCTCGCTTAGTTACGACTGAATGCGTGTTGTGAACTGAAAGAACAGTTGAAAGTTGATTCGGACCTTTTTTCGAAGGTCATCTCTGGTAACGAAAGCTGATGCTACGGAATTTGAAGATGTGGAAGACACGAAGAAAAAAGAAACGATGGAGGCGTTAAAAGGCATCACTTCTCAAGAGTTACTGAACTGTTTCGAACAGTGGAAAATGCGTTTGGACCGACGCAGATATGCACCTATACATACTTTGAAGGCGATAAAAGTGTAAACATGTAAAACTAAGTGAATAAAATATTGCAAAATTCCAGTTTCCTCGTATAGGCGTGGCTGTGTGGTAAGAAGCTTGCTTACCAACTATATGGTTCCACGTTCAGTTCCACTGCATTAGTACCTTGGGCAAGTGTTTTCTATTATAGTGTCGGGCCGACCAAAACCTTGTGAATGAATTTGGTAGACGGAAACTGAAAGAAACCCGTCGTGTATATATATATATATATATATATATATATATATATATGTAAGAACGACCGTGCGAACCAAAAGGAGAAATGGTGACGAATGGAAAACAGGCTCCTTTTTTAAACGCGTCACACGGTCGCCACAAAAATATGATAAATGATAAATATGTTATAATTCTATAACATAGAGAATTCGTAAATGCCAGTAAGGTAAAAGATAGAAGATGACTCTACCGATAGAGATGTATAACAGTAAGATTTATTGGAGCATTAAACTGTATGTCTGTGTGTGTGTGAATGCGACATAATAAAACACAATATAAGACTGGCCGTCATGCAAACAAAAGAGTGTGTGCGAGTAATACATGTATGTGAATGCGAGAGATACATAGTATTGAATAGAGTCAGTAACACGTATAAGGAACTATACCAGTTCTTAGTTAGAGTACACAGTGGTAAGTGTCTGTATATAAGAAGTTAAAGCGTTAGGGCTTCTATGCCGGGCCGGGTTCTTGAATACAGATGTTCTTTGCAGGTGTCGGATTCTGGCTGTTATTTTCGTGGTGAAGAAATCACATAAACAGGGTCGAGAAGAGAAGCTGCGGTTAGCTGTTGGTAGCTTGTGTACGTGTAGAGTCATGTTGACGCTGGCGGCGATGCTGGTAGTCGTAGAGTCGTGTTGCTGCTGGCGACGTCGGGGGCGATGCTTGTAGTTCGTAGTTGAAAGAAAATCGGCATTTTTGTATTTGCTGCCGATAAGGTAAAGCGCACATGCGCGGTAAATTTTGAAAAATTAACATATAAACATAAGCCATCTTTCCTATGACTCGTGTTTATATGTAATCTGGTTATTCCGCTGAAGATAGTTTGACCTTGTAAGGTATATTTTTATCTTGCTAAAATAACTTGAAACCACGGTACGGAATATAGATTGGTAAATGTTTTTATTTTTCATTCCCTTTCGAAATTATTCCTATTTTTGTAGTATAGTCTTTTGCTGCTCTTTCTAGCGGGTCAGATGTCCTATTATAGGCATCTCTGTATTTTAAATGAATAATATATAGTCTATTGACTGATTTTTATTCTCGCTAGACCACTGGTGGTAAAATTTCTAAATTTTTTTTTGCTGCCCTATAATTTGTTAATAATGATAGAATATATATATATATATATATATATATATATATATATATATATATATATATATATATACATATATATATATATATATATATATATATATATATATATATATATATATATATATATATATATATATATATATATATATATATATATATATATATATGTATATATATATTCTGTTTGTTTTCCTGTCTTGTTTTTTGTCCGCCACTACATTCCTCCATGGCAAGGTTTAATTTGTGTATACAAATTTAATTTGCGGTCCATGGGAAGAGCCGTTTTAACGATGCGTCCTGCCCAGCTCTTCGAAACGCCGGTGTTAAAACGGGGGTAGCTGATAAAGTAGAATGTCCTCTATGTGGCTTGTGTGTTTTCTCGTCTCTGTTTTGTTTGCAATGTCCTGTACCCAGATATGCACCTATACATACAGGTGGATGTCGGTATGCACATACCTGTACGTATATATGCATATACTCATTTACTATTTGTTTTTACTATTTGTAAGTAGTTTTCGTAACTTCATATTTTCCGACGCTACTCTATCTCTTTCTCTTTCTCTTCCTCTATCATTTTTCCCCCTCCCGTTCTTCCTCTTTACTACTACGTATCTCGCTTTATCCTTCTCGTCATTCCTCTGTAACTACTACGTATCTCTTTTTTCCCCCTCGTACTTCCTCTCTTTCTCTTTTCCTCTCGTTACAATTTGTTGCAATTGCTTCCTCAAGAGATCCCAATGATGATCATATTCATCGCAAAAAGAATCATGTAAAAATAAATCGCCGAAGACAATCGCAGTAATGAAAATATAGGAATTCAAAATTTCAGGATTGCAGATCCGTGTTCGGCCCGGAATGTTTTTAATTTACTTACGGAATTAACTTTCAGATTATAAAATTGTTATCGTACAAAAAATTTATCATAAAATGTCACGTAAAAAAAATAAATAGCCGAAAACAATCACAGTAATGAAAACTTGGAAATCCAAAATTTCAGGATTGTGGGTCCAGATTCGGCCCGGAATGTTTTTAATTTTCTCACGGAGTCGGCCTGATTCCAAAAAGGTATATGTTGGGCTACGACCTTTAGGAGTAAAGTTGAAAAAGTGTGACACACTGACATTCACATTTAATATATTATATTATTATATTTTATCAAAGCAGCGACCTGGCAGAATCGTTAGCACGCCGGGCGAACTGCCTAGAAGTATTTCGTTTGCCGTTAGGGTTCTGAGTTCGAATTCCCTTAACGTCGACTTTGCTTTTCATCCTTTCGACTTAATCCCTTTCCCCAAAATTTGAGGACTTGTGTTTCCAGTAAAAAGCTGAAAAAGTTTGACACACTCACAATCGTATTTATTATATTTAATTTGGGGGAAACTTTATTTCACTTAAAGTGTATTATGTATGTGTGTGTGTATATATATTTATTTAAAAAAGCATAAAATAAAACAAAAATGATATTCAGTATGCTGGCGACAGGAATTTCTGTCAGAGATATGGTTAAACAGAATTGTACACCATCTCCCTCTTTCTCTCACATACTCACTTTTTTTCTCTAGCTTTTATTTTACTGCCACCTTCAACACTACTACTTCTAATAAAACATCATCAACACTCCCTCACTCTTTCTTTCCCTATCTCTCTCTCTCTCTTTCTCTCTCTCTCTCTCTGCTTATCTTCGTCAGAAATTAGTTTTCGCATTATATATATATAGTTCACAGATGAGATCCAGAGATTCTTCGCATAGAGGACACTTAGTAGTGCTCAAAAGATTCAATCTTGGATTCCGATGTCATTACAGGGGATCATTCCACAAGGTAAAGAAAGGTTACAAGTAGGATCAAGTTGAGCAAGTATAGAGGCAATTATGCGTATGAACAAATAGACACATTAGGTATACTAAATACATCAAATACAATATATATATATATATATATATATATATATATATATATATATATATATATATATATATATATATATGTATTTATATATATTTTTATACCAAAATTAGGCAAAAATATTGTCTGCCTGCTACTAATAAGGCCCTGAAGAGATGCAGTATCCCATATTTTATAATATGCATGAATCAATCTGGATATCGCATCGAAATGATCATAGGTCATTATCATTATCATAATAAAGTATTTTCAATGGATCAGTTTTGAGCTCTCATTTAAACCGATATATATATATATATATATATATATATATATATATATATATATATATATACATACATATATATATATATTTACATACCTCTGGGCGTAGGCGTGGCTGTGTGGTAAGAAGCTTGCTTCCTAACCATGTGGTTCCCAAACACATGGTTCCGGGTTCAGTTCCACTGTGTCGCACCTTGGGCAAGTGTCTTCTGCTATAGCCTCGGGCCGACCAAAGCCTTGTGAGTGGATTTGGTAGACGGAAACTGAAAGAAGCCTATCGTATATATATATATATATATATATATATATATGCGTGTTTGTGTGTCTGTTTTTGACCCCCCACCATCGCTTGACAACCGATGTTGGTGTGTTTACGTCCCCGTAACTTAGCGGTTCAGCAAAAGAAACCTATAGAATAACTACTAGGCTTATAAAGAATATGTCCTGGAGTCGATTTCTTCGAGTAATGGTGGTGCTCCAGCATGGCCACAGTCAAATCACTGAAACAAGTAAAAGAGATATGTATATATGAAAAACTAGAGGAAGCAAAAAGTGGAAACTTTCAGATGATGAATTTTTATGTATAAATATATAGATATTTATATTAATAGGTTCAACTTACACAGATTACAAACGACAGAGAAACTTAAAGCGGTGGAAGAAAGGTGTTATAAGTCCAACAACTAATATCTGGAGAGTCGGCGATCATAATATTCCATCGTATGGATACAATTCACACTGGATGAGTCGAGTCTCCATCATCAGGGTAGAAATCTTACATTTCACATCTTAATGCGGAGATGTTCAAAGATGAGATAATTAAATGTGGGGAGCTAGCTGTATTAGAGAGGAGACTGGGGGTACTAAGACAGGGAATGGTGAGAGGAGAAAAGATAGTTCAAGAAGAGTGAGGAGTTAATAATGACGGTACTAAGGGGGGTAGTAATAGAGGTGAAGAGAAGGAAAAGGAATAAGAAGGTAGAGTAGATAGTATTTGAATGGTAATCTATTGAGTTGGGAGTTTTTTAACGTTTAGGGATAATAGCTATAGAATTATTGAAGTTGAGATAGTGAGAAAAGGAATGAAAACTATTTGAGGGAAGTGATTTACCAAGTATTTCTGCTGTTCTAACGGCAATTTTGCGTTGGAAAAAAGTATCTTATTTGTATCATACAATACACATTTCGACGCTTATGAAAACAAATGTTAGTCTGTTTATATTTATATATATACGTAGTTGTCCATTTAGCTATTTAGCGTCTAAATTTGCGGGTAAATTTATCAGCGGCAATTTAGCTTAATGGTAAAGTACTCTGCCGGAGTCTCAAGGGATGTCGGTTCGAGTCCCATGGCTGTTTGTCGACAAACTTTTCCGCTTTGTAAGGGTAGTTTACTCCGTATTTCTGCTATTCTAACGGCAATTCTGCGTTTGAAAAAAATCTTTTATTTGTATCGTACAATACACATTTCGACGCTTATAAGAAAAACCAAATGTCAGTTTTGTTTATATTTATGCATACACATATGTGTGTATATATGTACAAATACATATATAGATATATATAATGCGTTGTATATATATAGATATATATATAGTTAAAAAAAACACAAAAAACAATAACAAAAAAACAACAAAGTGAGGACGTGATACGGATAGTGTTATTGGACGCTCAGGAAAGGAAAAAGAGAGTGTATGACGTTTCGGGCGTAGCCCTTCGTCGGAAAGATGGAAAGTTCGGAGAATGGAAAAACGGAGAAAGAGGAAAATGGTACCGATGCCCACGAGGTTACATTGTGAAAGGACCGGAAGAGGAGGTGGTGAGGGAAAAGTTCTTTCTAAGACAGGAGAGTGAAAAAGGGAGATGAATATTTGTGCGTGCGCGAGAGTCTGCGAGTGTGTGTGTGATAACAGAACGTGTGTGTGCGTATGTATGTGTGTGTGTGTGTGTGTGTGCATGGTTTGGTGGTTTATCTGTTAGTGTGTATGTGTATTTGTGTGTGTGTGTGTGTGACATAGTGGAAGGAATTAGTAGCAGGAATAGTTAGTGGATGCTTATGGACAATGTTAAGTGGAAGGTCAGCAGGCGGTTTTTGAGTATGTGTGTGTTCGTGTGTGTGTGTATTTTGTATGTGCGCGTGTGTGTATCTGTATGTTTTTGTGCGTGCGTGTGTGTAGGTGTATGTTGTGTATATGAGCGTTGCTGTGTATGTGTGTGTGCGTGCGTTTGCTATTGTAAGTGCGTGTGTTGTTTATGCCCATGTGTGTGTGATTGTATGCGTGTCTGTGTGAGTGTGTAGTGTTGGTGAGAAGTGTGTGTGTGTGTGTGTATGTGGGTGTGTGCGTGTTGTGTGTATGTGTGTGGATGTGCGTGTGTGTGTGGGATTGTGAGTGTTAGGTACGGGTGTGTGTGTGTGTATGAGCGTGTGTGTTTATGTGTGTCTGTATGTGTGTGTCAGTGTGCGTGTGTGCGCGCGTGTGTGTATATTTTTTGTGCGTGCGTGTATGTGTATATTGTGTATGTTTTCGTGCTTGCGTGTGTGTTGTGTATGTGAGTGAGTATTGTGTATGTGAGAGGTGTGTGTGCGTGTGTGCATGTGTGTATATGTGTATGTGTGTTGTGTATGTGTGTGTGTGTGTGTTTCTGTATGTGAGAGGTGTGTGTGCGTGTGTGTATGTGTGTGTTTATGTGTGTGTGCGTGCGTATGTGTGTGAGAGCGTAAGGATGTGTGCCAGGTATGTGTGTTATTTTGTGTGTGCACTCCTGTGTGTATGTGTGTGCATGTGTATGCGGCTGTGTATGTAGGCGTGCGCGTATATATGGGTGTGTGTGTGTATAGGGCTGTGTAAGGTGTGTGTCTCTACCACTGTGCGTGTGTGTGTATGTATGTATGTGCGTTCGTCTATATGTGCGTGTGAGGGCGCGCATGTATGTTTGTCACGTGTGTGGGCGGTATATATGTAAGGTGTGTGTGTTAGGTGTATGGGAGGTATGTAAGGTATGTGTGAATGGGGGTATGTATGGGTTGTCAGGTGTGTGGGAGGTATTTGTGAATGGGGGTATATGTGGGTTATGTGTGCAAGGGTGTGTATGCTTGGGTATGTGTGTGTGTGTATGTTTGCGTGATTGTTAGCGTGTGTGTGTGTATGCGCAAGTGTGCGTGTGTATGTGCGTTTGTATAAGTGTGTGGGCGAGTCTGAGCGTGTAAGTGCATGCATATGTGTTGTGTGTGTGTGGTGTGTTAGGGGGTAGGTGTGCTTACATGTGTGTGTATGGGTGCGTGTATTTTTTGTGTGTGGGTATGTGTGCGTGTAGGAAGGGGTGAGATAAATTGTGGAAAATTGTAGTGAATGTAATAACAAGAGAATAATGGATATAATGTAAAGGGGACGAGGGGGGGGTAAAAAAATAAAAAATAAAGAAAAGTGTTGCATAGACGTAAAGGGGAGAGTCATAAGGAGGAGGGGGCTGTGTTGAGTCCGAAGGGGAAAGATGAATTAAGGTTAAAAATATAGCGTCGCTCCAAGTGGAGTCGCGAGGGAGTGGACCCATGGTGCAGGGCGAGGCCAAAAACGGAGATGTTAGAGGGAGAGTGGTTGGCCAAGTGGAAGTGACGGGCGACGGGGGAGTCCGAACCTAGCCGAACGTCCCTTAGGTGT
Organism: Octopus bimaculoides; assembly: GCF_046866305.1. NCBI lineage: Eukaryota > Metazoa > Mollusca > Cephalopoda > Octopoda > Octopodidae > Octopus > Octopus bimaculoides. The sequence continues at coordinate 59,268,969 of NC_142933.1, read as the reverse complement.
TCGGTGAAACGGTCGGCCAGCCGGCGGCCCGTCTGCCCCACGTAGATGCATGTGTGTGATAAAAAATAAAAATGAGAGGACCAACCACACGCATGGATCTCACTATCATTAAGTGACACACGATGAATTACTTAACTACTGAACTGTTTACTCGAGTTTTATACATGAAGAAAATGAATTTAATTTCCTACCCTGTTTATACTTTATATCAACGATTCTCTGTAACAAAAAAAAAAATGGAACTGACCCCAAATGGGTGTAGGAATGAAAGAACTGTTCGCTTGTATCTTTGTGTATCTAAATTTCTATTTGTTGGAAAGCAACGAGGTTTGCGTAGGAAGAAGTATAATATATTTATAATGTTATTATCAGTTTCATATAATTTGACAGCGAGCAGTGGATTTAGTAGAATTGGCAGGACATCAAATAAAATTCATTGCAGAAAAATTTGCAATCCATTCAAGGTCATCTTTGCCACTCATCTTTCCTAGGTTGCTAAAATGAATGTACGTTTACGGAGAATTCACAAAAAAGTCAGGAGCGATTTTTTTTGTGAATTAATATCTTTAATTTCATTGTATTATTTAAGATATTTGTAAGGACCTCGCTTGGCCCTGCCTGAGATTCGAAACCAGATCCACCCACTTATCAAAACAAGCGGGAAATCCTTTGTTTGCATCTCCACACCAGATAATTGATGGAGAAACACTTAACCCCCAAGGACCTGTGCTGGTCAAGAAAAGGTCAGTCCTTTGTTTAGGGTTTGACCTACATTACTGACCATAGTCTATGTAACAGAGAGAGCATTTTCTATCTCTTCCTCTTTTGTGTCAGCTATGACCAAGGAGCAACACTTCCCTTCGTATTTCACTAGACATACGAAGGGAAGCTTTCGGCTGCAAGTAAGACGATGCTACCTTTATCCTTTCTTCCTTTCTAGTCAACACCGTGCATTCCTTACTCTTTCTCTATCTACTGGCAGACAGCAGCTTCTACACTACCAACTAGCGAGCGAACTTGTCATTGCCGCTACAATTACTGCTGTATCTCTAACTACATGCCGGGCAAACGAATAAATATATGTAAATAATATTTCGTCCTTCTTGGTGTTGATTCTTCGATATTCACTGGTTACTCCGACATGAGAACCTTCAAGCGTTACGTTACACGCTACATTTGGTAGTCGGCTACATCATATTGACGTGATATGGCATGATACCAATCAGCCGCTACATATTCTTTTCTACTATAGACACTAGGGCTAGAATTTTGTGGAAAGGCGCTAGTCGATTGTATCGACCCCAGTGCTCAATTGGTACTTATTTTATCGACATTGAAAGGATAAAACGTAACGTCAACCATGACGGAATCTGAACCCAAAACATAAAGACAGACAAAAAAAAAAAAAATGCCGCTAGGTTTTTTGCCCGACCTGCTAAGGATTCTGGCATTTCGCTGCCTATGTTTTATTCAAAATATTGAAAATGTTATTTTTCGCACATCTGTTAATATGTGGCTTAAAATATCATTTAATTATTATTACTTACGCTACTTCAGAAAGGATTTGCAGAGCTATTTGAGCGTCGGACTAGTTGTACAGTGTTCGTTCTGGTGGTGAATTGGCAGAGTTGTTAGACTTGAACAGAATACATCACGGTATTTGTTCTGACTCTATGAGCTTTAGTCCCGTTGATGTCAACTTTACCTTTTTTCGCTTTGGGAAATACTGGGGTCATAAATTTTCATATTGATTTTCATCATGGAGATAATAATGTACGTCTAAATCTGATCATTTATTGCTAGCAGTCCTTGTTTCAGACGAATGTATTTAATTTTCTGAATACAATTATATTTAGTTTATGAACACATCCCTCGCGATTTAGTAGGAATACTGCTGCATGATATTGATCATTGCTATGCAGAAGTGTTAATGGAGAAGACTGAAAGTTTCCAGCATAAATCGGGAAATTCTTTATTTATAGACCAATTAAATATACGATGAACGACATTTTTACTTGGAGAACTTACGCTATTTAAAAAGGCCAACATTCAACAGATGTTTGAACTCTGAGCCAAAAATATACGTCTTCAAAAAGGAATACAAAAAGTTTTACTAAATATGAGGACATTTCAAACATACATTTCAAAATATTTATACATAATTTTGGTTGTGAGTGCCATCAGCTCATAAATTCCATTCATTAAACTATCATGGCCCTTCTCCAGATACTTAATTTTAACGTTAATTTTGTGGATGTTTTTACATGATGGTTATTAATCAACCTGAGAAGATATGATCTATATTTTAGACATTTTTACAATTCATTGAAAGTTAGTAGATTGTCAGCGTATCAAAGAAATCTTTGACAGCAAAACAAATGAAATGGGAAGTTTTTATTATCTAATATTTTATACAATTGATGGAGTTTTGAGAATTTTAATTCCTGAAAATTCTGTTGATGATATATCTTTGAGAAAGTACGCTTGTGTGATTACTACAAAAAAAAAAAAAATTCATTGCAGAGTTGAGCTCTGCATACGCATATCTTTTTACAGATAACTGAGATGGGTTGTAAAGGGACAAATGCCTCGGCAGTGGAAACAATGTAGCATCAGAATAGAATACAAACCACCAACTCATCGGCTGGTTATATGATACCTTATAAGCTCTGCTTGTTGCTACCTCTTCTGAGTGTGTATATCACTCTGAAATTAAAATTATATGATATATTCAATTTCGTGTACACTATTTTCGTTTGAAAACGCTAGACTAGACGCGACACTGAAATACAATAAAGAGAAATATAAATAATAAATATTAAAACAGATCAAATAATTTTCAAAAGAACAAATGACATTGACTTTATTTCTGAAGTTTGATCATAGCATAAATATCTAGAAAAGAATTAGTATGGATATAAAATTGTTGAGGAATATAAATATTCGTTCATGTCAATGAGCCGATATTTTATGTTTTTATGGCGTGCCATAAACAGATATAACAGTTATGATGCGGCCGTCCATGATATCATCACATCATAATTGCTCATTACACTGATAGTCGACGCGTTTTAACAACGTTATACTTAAATTCAATCGGTAGTGAATCCTATTTAGTGTGCGTGAAAGGAAAGGTAGTTTGAATCGATCTCGCTGTAGATACAATTTTTAGGAATGATTTCAATATACCTTTTCATCATATTTATTAAGAGAATCATAATTGCTAAAATATAATTTTCTGTCCCCCAACTCTCATCACTATTAGAAATAGCAGCCGAACTATCTCCACATAAAATCGAACTGAAGAAAGGTGCCATTACATCATGCACCATTATATAGATATGTTACGGTTACAAAATCTTTGATAATCGAGTCTGCTTGAACAGAATAGACCTGGGACTAAACAGCAATAAATAATATTATAATTGATATAATCAACATTAATATTATTAAACAGGACAGTTTAATTATTGACTTCATGCATTTCTGTGACTGTTATGCTAAAAACTATGGCTTTAAGTCCAACATAAAATTTACGTCTAGTTTTTCAAAAATTAGTGTTGAACTTTGGACACAAAAGTTAAGTTTTCTGGAGGCAGAATAGTGACAGAGTTATTTTGCAAGCTTACGTCATCCCACATTTACCTACACCGCCGCTACGATCATCCACATCATATAATTCAGTTAAATCCGAAATGGTAATTTTTGAGGACAAAACGGATTTGTACTGACATAGGGGATTACTGGAAACATGCAAATGCTTTTGTACACCATTGTGTCAAACGCGGTTACAGTGAATTACGATTAAAGGAAATAGCAAGTGAGATAGCTAAGATTAGCAAAGTAAGTCAAACCTTCACGCATAATTTTAGCAAACACAATGCAATATGTGACAAAATTCCTTTAGTGATTAACTGCTACTTGTATTTCGCTGGTATTTCAAAAGTGTTGCATGAAAGTTACCAGCATGTTGCAGGAATGTATCCTCGTTTCAAACAAAAATTTCCTCAGCCGCCTATTGTAGCCTTTAGACGGAATAAAAATATAAGGGATCTATTGACCTCTATTTCTGACTCCATGAAAACCAGCATTGGAGTATCTGCACGCTGTACCTTGAAAAACAGCCGCAAGAGAGGTAAGCCCTGTTAGTAGTGCAACAACATGAGTCAATTGAATTCCATCAGCAATCATAACAGAAATGTTATGATTTATACAGAAGGTGGAACATGTTAAGATTCCCATTTGGTGGACGCGGCAGAATGCACGAAACACAACTTAATTTATGTTGGTTGTACAACAGAACAATTAATCAAAAGATTCAATGGGCACAGATTTGACGTGAGGCACAGTAACAGTAGTTCGACAGAACTTACCGAACATTTTGTTTCAAACGGCTGCAATTTTGAAAAAGACTTGAAAGTGCATATTCTCAGAAAATATTCTGAATCTGCTTCCCTTTCAATACTCAAAATGCATGAAGAGAAATATGTTCGCGTGTTATTAACATCATGCCCTGGAGGAATGAATAAAATTATAGGAGAATATCATCAAATTTATACAAAACTGTTTGACTGAATATTTTTCCTTTTCCTTTCCTTTTTCCTTTCTTTTTTTCTCTCGCTTTTTTTGTCTTTTTCTTTTCGCCTGTTATAAAATTGAAACTTAAAAACTGATGATGTCATTCCAGCAAAGTGTGGATGCTGGTTGCTCTCGTTCATACTTTAGATTTGAATTTCTATAATTTTGACTTTTTATCACTTTTTTTTTTTTTGAACTCGACAAAGACAGGCTTGCTGTCGAAATATCGTTCAACCAATAAAATATTTATTGCAATCGCATCGCGCTCTTCTTCTTGACAGTTTTCTTTTGTGAAGAGTTAGTCAATTCTTCTAAAATATTATTATTATTATTATTATTCAATATTGTGATATTGTAGATATTCTGTGTACCAAAGATTTGTGCTGTTTGTGAAGTCACAATAAGAACAGAGCGACATCAATTTAGGCAGTATGCGTGAAGTTCCAAGTAAAGCCGATTTTTGCAATACATCAAGACTGCAGGGTATTTCTGAAGTGTCCAGATGTTTCTTCAGATTGGTTGCTCCGATGACAACAAGAACAACCTTTCAGTTCTATATTTAAAAGATGAGGAATTATGTACATTATTTACATTATTTATTCTCATCTTGTTTGTTGTTAATACAACGTTTCGGCTGATATACCCTCCAGCCTTCTTCAGGTGTCTTGGGGAAATTTCGAACCTGGGTTCTCATTCCTAAGGTAGTTTTCAATGTTATTATTATTATTATTATTATTATTACTCAGGTCACTGCTTGGAATCGAACTCGGAATCTTGGGGTTAGTATCCCGCGCTCTTAACCACTACGCCATATGCCCGTGGGCAATTATGGAGTGAATTTTAGGGCTTATAAATGTAATATTTTTTTATCCTTCCTTAATACCAGTTCCCATATGCTACTCATATCTGCATTCGGTCTGCTTAGAAACTTGATGGAAATGTTGACCTTCTGTGTAGAAACTACCTACTTCAGTATGGACACTGATATATATCGACAAGAGGGGGGTTTAGTTTTGGGTTTGCCATTATCACCGGTAATAGCCAATATATACATGGAATACTTTGAGAATTTGGCTTTAGGATCAACACCACTAAAACCAACAATATAGCTACGATATGTTGATGACACCCTTATACTCTGGCCCCACCAGGAAGATCTCAAAGTGTTGTTAGATCATGTTGTTAGATACAGTTCGCAATGGAAAAGGAAAAAGACAATCAGCTGGCATTCCTGGACTTATTAATAACACGCACCAAGTATGGATTCAGGACATCCGTATACCGCAAGCCAACCTTCACTGGACGATACGTCAACTCCAATTCCCACCATCCATACAGTGTAAAGAGAGGGATTGCTCAGTGCCTAAAACATCGTGCAAAGAATATAAGTAGCGATCGTGATACACGCCACGAAGAAATGATCAAGCTCAATAATGATCTGTTAAGCAACAACTACCCCAAAAGTATACTATCCACTCCAAGTATGAAGAAGAGAGAGGATGAGTCCAATAAACTGTCCACTGCTTGTCTACCCTATGTGAAAGGCCTCTTCGAAAAGATGCAAAAGATATGCGGCCCATATGACATCAGGACAGTATTCACGAGTAATACAAAACTTCGCAAATATCTCCTTCGGGTAAAACCACCAATAGAAGAGAATATGACCAAAGCTCCATCCCATGCAGCTGCGGTAGGTTATACAAAGACGAAACACGCCGCTCCCTCAAAATAAGGGTAGACGAACATCGCAAAGCTGTAATACGAGGAGATATTGATAAATCGAGTATAACTGATCATGCATGGGAAAATGGAACCCCCCCCCCCCCATGTGGGATGAAGTTAAAATAATAGACAGAGAACACCACTAAAAAATACGAAAACTAAAAGAAGCAGCACATATGCTAGGACACAACAACTTCCTAAGCAGACCGAATGCAGATATGAGCAGCATATGGGAACCGGTATTAAGGAAGGATTAAAAAAATATTACATTTATAAGCCCTAAAATTCACTCCATAATTGCCCACGGGCATATGGCGCAGTGGTTAAGAGCGCGGGTTACTAACCCCCAAGATTCCGAGTTCGATTCCAAACAGTGACCTGAACAATAACAACAACAACAACAACAATAATAATAATAATAATAACAACATCGAAAAATACCTTAGGAATGAGAACACAGGTTCGAAATTTCCCCAAGACACCTGAAGGTGTCTTGGAGGGTATATCAGCCGCGTCTTGGTGACCCCAATTCTCAGGTCTACATATCATATTTGTCGGCCTTTTCTCTTTCTTTCATAACAATATACCGATCTCCTGGAACTACCACGTCAATTATTAGGCACCCTTGCTTGCCCTTCTTAAAGGCTACTATATCACTGCTCTAACACCTTGTTACTTTGGACGTCAAAGTTCCAGAGGGTCTTGCCTTCTCGTTTTTCGTTTATATAATAATAATAATAATGAGAAGAAGAAGAAGAAGAAGAAGAAGAAGAAGAAGAAGAAGAAGAAGAAGAAACAGGATCGAAGCGATCAATACTTTAGCCATACCACTCGTAACTTACAGTTTCAATATCATTAACTGATCAATTACTAAAATCTGTAAACTTGACAGAAAAATACGAAAATTGTTGACAATGCATAGAATGCACCACACTAAGGCAGATATAAAACGACTTTATCGGCCAAGAAAAGAGAGAGGCCGTGGACTTTTACAACTGGCATTAACAAGGAAGATTGCCACAATTGGCCTAGACACCTACCTGAAAGACTCTGAGAACTGGATGTTAAAACGTGTCTCAAAACATGAAAACAAGAAAGCATCATACTCAATAATAAAACAAAGGAATATCTAAGTGAATTCTATATACAACAAATTCCACACTTAGACGTACTAGAAACAAGCAGAGAAAAAGCTAAGTGTATGAAAACCCGTGCTAAAACTGATAAATGGCAAGAAAAACCTCTTAATGGCAAATACCCAAAGAGAGCTAATAATGCCGATGTTGACAAAGCCCTCACCCACCAATGCTTAATGGCTTCTGGCTTAAAATCAGAAAAGAAGGGTTTATCATAGCAGCCTAAGATCAATGCCTACCTACAAGAAACTACCAGGCCAATATATTAAAGAACGGCAGCTTCTCAACATATCGTGTATGTCAACAACAAAATGAAACCATTGATCATGTTGCCTCTATGTGCAGTCTTCTTGCACGTACTGAGTATCTCAACAGGCATGATAGGGCTGCACAATATATTTACTGGGTAATTTTCAAAAACTTGGACCTGCCCCCATGATAAAATCTGGTGGGAACACAAACCACCCCCAGTGCTTGAAAATAATTATATTTCACTCCTCTGGAACTTCACCATTCAAACTGACAGAAAGATAGATGCAAATAGGCCAGATATTATATTGAAAGGCTTCAGACAAAAATCATGCCTCCTCATTGATATGACTGTCCCAATCGATATAAACGTATCTATCAAGACCTACCAAAAACTGAGCAAGTATAAAGATCTTGAAATAGAAATTAGCAAAATGTGGAACCTGAAGACTAAAACAATACCTGTTGCCGTAGGTGCCCTAGGAATGATAGCAAAAGGGGTTGATTGCTACCTAGCTCAGATATCAGGAAACCCTAAAATGGCAGAAATTCAAAAGGTAGTGCTCATGAGAACTGCCCTTATCCTACGTAAAATACTATGTATTCTCAAATTTTAAAACAAACTCATAATTTTCTTAGGTTTTCTTAAACATACTCTAGAACAATACTATGTACAAAACCAAATATATGGTACCCTAGGCATAACACCAACATGAACTTGTTGCCTCTTGAGGTCTCTGGGTGAGACTTGGAGCCAACTTGTACAAATGCAAAGCAAAAGTCAAACATAAAATAATAATAATAATAATAATAATAATAATAATAATAATGATAATAATAATAATAATAATAATAATAATAAGGCACTCAATGAACAAATGGCAGACAGTGCTACAGCTCCAAACAAAAGAGGGACTTGTGAAAACGAAAGCCATCCCCATTAGAAGAGGAATATACCAGGGAGACACGCTCTCTCCACTCCTGATCTGCTTGGCACTCACACCTTTAACTGAATTGCTAAATAGAACTGGTTGCGGTTACAAATGCTACGGAAAAACAGTCACTAAAATTATATGCTAAAAATGATAAAGAGCTAGAAACACTACTACAGACAGTACACGGCTTTACCAAGGAAATAGATATGAAATTCGGATTAGAAAAATGTGCCAAAGCACATTAGTTAAAATTAGTTAAAAGTAGCAATATAACACTAGATAAAGCCAATGAAATAAGAGAACTAGACGAAAGCCAACCATACAAATATTTAGGAGTCAATGAACTAGATAGGATACAACATACACAAATGAAAGAAAAAATAAAGAAAGAGTACTATAGACGAGTTAGACCAATACTAAAAACAGAGCTCAATGCTAAAAACAAGATAATGGGTATCAACACTTTAGCTGTTCCAGTTATAAGCTACAGCTACAATATCCTTAACTGGACACTAAACGAACTATGTAAAATAGACAGGAAAACAAGAAAAATAATGACAGGATATAGGATGCACCACCCAAAATCTGACATAGAAAGGCTATATATACAACGCACAGAAGGTGGCAGGGGTCTTATATAGCTGGAAAACTATTATAAAATAACCACCATAGGACTGCAAAAATACCTACTCCAGAAGCAAGGAAAACTAATACAAATAGCCACAAAACACGAGCAAAACAAAAACTGTTTTCAGTATTTAAGGAAGCTGACAAATACAACAAGAAATCAACCTACCTAACAAATACGAAGAAGAAGAAGAAGAAGAAGAAGAAGAAGAAGAAGAAGAAGAAGAAGAAGAAGAAGAAGAAGAAGAAGAAGAAGAAGAAGAAGAAGAAGAAGAAGAAGAAGAAGAAACAACAACAAAAGCTATAAAACAAATGAAATCCAAACTAAAACTAGAACAGCAATGGACCATGATAAAACGATGGCAAGAAAAGCCCCTACATGGTAAATACTGGGCTAAACTAAATGCAAAAGAAATAGACAGAGAAAAATCCCAGTAATGGTTGAGAAGCTCAGGACTCAAAGCAGAGACTGAAGGATTTTTAATTGCTGCACAAGACCAAAGCCTCCCCACCAGAAATTACCAAAAACATATAATGAAAAGAAACATAACAAGTAACTGTAGAATATGTGGAGATGGACAAGAAACAATAAATCATATTATCTCTGGCTGCCCAGTCCTGGCTAAGAAGGAATATATTCACAGACACGACAGAGCTGGGACCTATATACACTGGAAGCTATGCCAACACTATGGAATAACAACAGAAAAAAGATGGTATAAACACACGCCAGAAAAGGTCACAGAAAACGAGAAAGCAACCATGCTCTGGGATATACCAATACACACAGATAGAGAAATTAAGGCAAATAGACCAGATATAGTTGTCAAAGATCACGAAGAAAAAAAATGCTTTCTAATTGATGTATCAATACCAGCAGATGACAACGTTTCTCTAAAAGAAATGGAAAAACTTTCAAAATACAAAGACCTGGAAATAGAGGTAACTCGAATGTGGAATCTAAAAACAGAAACAATTCCTATTATAGTAGGTGCCTTAGGTATAATAAAAAAATATTCAGACAAATACATAACAAAAACACCAGGACTTACAAATATATATAACATACAGAAAATTGCACTACTGGGCACTGCACACATCCTACGCAAAACACTTTCAATACAGTAACCATAAGAGCACCACAGCAAACCACAGCACATACCCAAGACGCACAGAGCTGCGCTCGGCAGTGAAGTGAAAGCATGTTATAAAAATAAAACTACTGAATAATAATAATAATAGACATCTCAATCGCCGACCTAAGGAAGGCACTAACGAAGGCTCATAAGTGGAAATCCCCTGGTACTGATAGAGTACCAAATTTCTGGCTCTCATCACTCTTGTCCGCACACAAAATATTAGTAATACTATTTAATAGTATTATGAAAGACCCAGAAAAAACTCCCCATTGGATGGCAAATGGTATTACTTACCTCCTCCCGAAAAATAACGAAACCAAAGACCCAAAAAACTACCGGCCTATAACATGTTTGTCTACTACCTATAAGATTTTGACATCTATTCTAGTGGAGAAAACATATTCGTTTATGGAAGAGAATAACCTCTTTTCCACTGCTGAACAAAAAGGATGCAGACGAAGCTCATACGGATGCAATGATCAGCTCTTAATTAATCGCATGATCCTTGAGAACTGCCATAACAAGCGCAGAAATCTCAGCTCTTCATGGATTGATTATAAAAAAGCCTTTGACAGCATACCACATTCGTGGATTCTGAAATCGCTGGACATTTTCAAAATTTCTCCTGTGATTTCAGATTTTTTAAAGTATAATATGTCACAATGGAACACGAAGCTGCAATTATATCATTCTAATGGAGTATTGCACTCAAACAATATTAGCATAAACTGTGGCATTTTCCAAGGTGACTCGCTTTCACCACTAATTTTCTGCATAGCACTAATACCACTCTCAAATGAACTGAATAGAACAGGGTATGGCTACAAAATTGACAACAGGAAAATAAGCCATCTATTTTATATGGATGATTTAAAGCTATATGGCAAAGATGAAAAGAGCTTCAAGGACTATTACATACTGTGAAAGGATTCAGTGATGATATCGGGATGGAGTTTGGCCTTGAAAAGTGTGCCAAAGCCACTTTTAAGAAAGGGAAACTGGTAAAGTCAAGTTCAATAGAATTAGATGTCGAAACAGTAATAAAAGAACTTGAGCAGGAACAAACCTATAAATACCTAGGAATAAATGAAGGCTCTGGTATCCAGCATGCAAGCATGAAAGAGAAGGTTAGGAAGGAATATTATAGAAGAGTTCGAGCAGTTCTGAAGTCTGAGCTGAATGCATATAATAAGGTGTTAGCCATAAATTCCTTAGCAGTCCCAGTTGTTCTTTATAGCTTCAATGTGCTCAACTAGAATACCAGTGAAATAATCGAAATTGATAGAAAAATCCTCAAGCTACTGACTTGTAATAAGATACACCATCCAAAGCCAGACGTGGATCGTCTTTACCTTCCCAGAGCTCAGGGAAGTCGAGGCTTGATCCAGCTTGAACTTACGTACAAAACCACCACAATCGGACTGGCCAAATACCTTGAAACAACCAACGATTGCATGCTGAAACTTGTTGAAAAACATGAAAGACCGAAAAAACTTCACTCTATTCTGAAAGAGAGCAAAAAATTCGCTACCGATCTCTTAGATACCCACCAGCTTGATCAGGTTGGGAAATGCGCCAACTGCTGCTGCAAAGAAAATAAAATTAATTGCAAAGACAAAAGCACATGAAAAATTAGCAAGCAGATGGGAACAGAAACCTCTGCATGGCAAGTATGTGGCTCGTAGCAAGCAAGCTGATGTCGACCAGAAACGCACGCATCAATGGTTACGAAGCTCAGGGCTAAAAGCAGAGAGTAAAGGTTTCATATTGGCTGCTCAAGACCAAAGCTTATTAACCCGGAACTACCAGGCCAATGTGATAAAAAATGGAGCTGACCCAAAATGCCGATTCTGTAACGATGCGATTAAAACTATAGACCACCTAATCTCAGGGTATAGAGTCTTAGCACCTGTAGAATATAAAGCAAGGCATGACAGAGTTGGCCAGTATTTACACTGGACAATATGTCGGCATTATAAAATCAAAACCACTGACAATGGTATAAACACCATCCTGAAGCTGTGACTGAGGGAGAAAATGTATCGATTCTCTGGGACTTCCCCGTACATACCGACAAAGCCATAAAAGCTAATAAACCGGATATTATTATAAAAGATCAGACAAAGAAGACGTGTTTATTAATTGACATGAGTATTCCCAGTGATCATAATATAGCGGCGAAAGAATTTGACAAGATCAATAAATATAAAGACTTGCTAATAGAAATTGAAAAAATGTGGCACCTCAAGGCGACTACCATACCAGTGATTGTAGGATCTCTAGGAATGATAAAAAAAAAGGTACTGAAACCTATTTGAAAACGATACCAGGCTTACCATCCCTACAGGAAGTGCAAAAAATCGTGTCAACTGGAACGAATCATGTACTGAGAAGAACATTATCGCTGTGAAAACAACATCCATTCATGAATTTTTTTTTTTTTAAATACATATTTTACCTGTGAATTTGCGTGTGTAAACTAGGAATGCATACAACGAGTTTCTCTGCCCTAGATGTACGGAAAACACTCGGCGAGAAATGGAAGAAAATTTGAAGAAAGAAGAAAAAAAAAAGCAACATAATAATAATAATGTATTGGGTTGTCCGGCAAGTTCGTGCCAATTTTTAAAGGAAAGAAAAGGGTCAATAAATACTTGCCATTACATTTTTAATCAACCAAATATGAACCATTTTGTTGCACAATACGTCTCCATCTTTTCTTTAATTTGAAAATACCCTTTTTCCAGAATTGAGGTGCTTTCATAGCAAAGAATTCATCAAGGTATCTTTTTATGTCATCCAAGGAATTGAAATTTTTACCATTAAGACTATTCTGCAGAGGGATGAATAAGTGGAAATCCGAAGGAGCAATATCTGGTGAATATGAAGGGTGGGGTAACACATCCCAGCTGAGCTGCAGCAATTTTTGTCTAGTTCCCAAAGAAACGTGCGGTCTTGCATTATCATGCTGGAAAACAACACCCTTCTTGTTGGCCAATTTTGGACGTTTCTCTTGAATTGCTGTTTTTAACTCGTCCAGTTGTGTGTAGTATTTCTCAGAATTGTCTGGTTACATGGGAGAAGCTCATAGTACAGAATTCCTTTCCAATCCCACCAGACACAAAGCAAGACTTTTTCAGGGTGAAGACCCGATTTTGGGGTGGCTAAGGGTGGCTCATGACGCTTATTTCAGGATCGCTTTCTCTGAACATTTCGGTAGATAATCCATTTCTCATCACCCGTCACAATTTGCTTTAAAACAGGTGCGTTTTCATTCCGTTCATAAAGCGAATCACTGATGGAAATGCGATCCAAAAGGTTCTTCTCACTCAACTCATGTGGTACCCAAACATCGTAGCGATTTGTGTACCCAAGCTTTACCAGGTGCTCATGAACGACGGATTTTGATAGGTTGAGGTTTTCTGCTAATTCTCGGGTTGTGCAGTGTGGGTTATTCTCAATTAATGACTTGATTTGGTCATCATCTGTAGTGAATGGTCTGCCTGATCGCTCTTTATCAATAAGGCTACAATCTCCAGCTCGGAACCTTGCGAACCACTTCGATACAGTTCTTTCGGATAAAGAAACATCACCGTAAACTGCGCATATTTCTTTGGTTGCTTGTGAGCCATTTTTCCCTTTACGGAAAAAGAACAGCATCAAGTGCTGAAAATGAACTTTCTTATCTTCCATTTTAAAGGGTTACAGAATTAACACAGGTTATAACCTGTGTTAATTCTGTAACATTCTGTAACATTCTTCCACGAAAAGATAGCTTAAACTGTGCTCTAAATGGAGGTGTAGTCAAAGCCTATTTTATGGACTCAACCATGTTCTAAAATAAGTCGAAAGATAAGCTACTATAAATCGGCACGAACTTTCCGGACAACCCAATACATTGTTTTGTCTTGATATAAAAGATGGGCTACAGCAAATATTCTGCTCAACACTACAGATTTGCTTGTCAGTTGCTTCACCTTAACCAGTTGAACATAGATAGCCCTTAGTGGCTGACAATACGTGTATTTCTGATCACGAGTAGAAGTAGTGGGCATCATAGCCATGTGTTGAGAGGAATTGCTTGGAGTTTGAATAATTCACCTCCGAAAACATGGGTGTTTTGTTCATCATCCTTAAACAACACTTATTCAGGGACCTTTTGAGAAGGATGGGCTACTCGACCTGAAGAAAACTCTAACTGGACCCCATCTGCAAGGTCATACGCTATTAATATTGATATGAGATCACCATGTCACGCACATATGGTTGTGATGTATGTGCCTAGTGTAACCTTATCAGACGGGTAGTCATGATAGGTATATTGGGATTCGTATATTTGTACCCCAGTATCACTTTGATGGCATGCGCTGCTTTCTCACTCAATAATAATAATAATAATAATAATAATAATAATAATAATAATAATAATAATAATAATAATAATAATAATAAGCTATGCCAACACTATGGAATAACAACAGAAAAAAAATGGTATAAACACACGCCAGAAAAGGTCACAGAAAACGAGAAAGCAACCATACTCTGAGATATGCCAATACACACAGATAGAGAAATTAAGGCAAATAGACCAGATATAGTTGTCAAAGATCATGAAGAAAAAAATGCTTTCTAATTGATGTATCAATACCAGCAGATGACAACGTTTCTCTAAAAGAAATGGAAAAACTTTCAAAATACAAAAACCTGGAAATAGAGATAACTCGAATGTGGAATCTAAAAACAGAAACAATTCCTATCATAGTAGGTGCCTTAGGTATAATAAAAAAATATTCAGACAAATACATAACAAAAACACCAGGACTTACAAATATATATAACATACAGAAAATTGCACTACTGGGTACTGCACACATTCTACGCAAAACACTTTCAATACAGTAAACATAAGAGCACCACAGCAAACCACAGCACATACCCAAGGCGCACAGAGCTGCGCTCGGTAGTGAAGTGAAAGCACGTTATAAAAATAAAACTACTGAACAATAATAATAATAATATTGTCTGGGAAGGATCACAGGAGAGTTTAATGAATTTCTTGTATTTCTGTGATTCTGTGACTGCTATGCTAGAAACCTATGGCCTTAAGTCCAACATAAAATTTACGTCTAGTTTTTCAAAAGCTAGCGTTGAGTTTTTGGACACAAAAGTTAAGTTTTCTGGAGGCAGAATAGTGACAGAGTTATTTTACAAGCCCGTGTAATTCCACATTTATCTCCACCGCCGCTCCGATCATCCACATCATCTAATTCGGTCAAATCCGAAATCCCAATTTTTTAGGATAAAACGGATTTGTATTGACATAGGGGATTACTGGAAGCATGCAAATGCATTTGTATATCATTATGACAAACGAGGTTACAGTGAATCACGCTTAAAGGAAATAGTAAATGAAATAGCTAAGATTAGTAATGTAAGTCAAACCTACACGCGTAAGTTTAGCAAACACAATACAATAGGTGACAGAATTCCTTTAGTGATTAACTGCCACCGACGTTTCGCTGGCATTTCATAAGTGTTGCATGAAAGTTACCAGCATGTGGCGAAAAAATACCCCTGTTTCAAACAGATATTTCCTCAGCCGCCCATTGTAGCCTTTAGACAGAATAAGAACATAAGAAAATTATTGACCTCTATATCTGACTCCAAGAAAACGAACATTGGAGTATCTGCACGCTGTACCTTAAAGAACAGCCACAAGAGAGGTAAGCCCTGTTCATTGTGCAACAACATGAATGAAGTGAATTCCATCTGAAACCATAACAGAAATGTTATGATTTATACAGAAGGTGGAACAGGTAAAGATTCCCATTTGGTGGACGCGGCAGAGTGGAAAACCAAAGACCAAAACCAAATTGTACTCAAGTAATGACTCCCTAGAGAAGTTAATATTAAAAGGGGCATCTTCCAAGGTGACTCGTTTTCTCCGTTACTATTTGTAATTGCACTAATACCCATAACACTGACACTTAGGAAAGTTAAGATGGATTACCGATGTGGTAAGAAAGGCCCATCATTGATCCATTTTCTGTTTATAGATGACTTGAAGTTGTTTGGGAAATCTGAAAAGCAAATAGATTCCTTAGCCAAAACAGTCTAGAAGTGTGATAGGGACATCGGTGTGGAATTTGGGATCACCAAATGCTCAGTACTTAATATGAAAAAGAGGAGGAAAGCGGCCTGCAGAGGATTGCGGTTACTATCAGGAGAGACCATGGGTGAACCTGACGGTAGTAGGTATAGATATTTAGGGATTTTGAAGCTGGATGACACTCTACACCGAGAAATGAAAGTCAAAATCAGCGAGGCGTATCAAAAAAGGGTGAAGATAGTGTTGAAATCCAGCCTGAATGCCAATAATTTGATTACTGCAATGAATGTCTGGGCAGTTGCGGTGGTCAGATATAGAGCGTCCATCTGAGGATGGACGAAAGAAGAAATATCAACACTGGGCTGAAGGACGAGAAAGTTGATGACACTGCATGGGGCGCTACACCCTAAAGCAAACGTAAACAGACTGTATATGAAAAGAAAGAGTGGTGGCAGAATACTAATTAGTATTGACCATTGTATAAGGAGTGAAAGGAGAATGTTTGCCGAGTATTTGATAAATAGTGATGAAGATCTGCTGCAATATGCCGCGAAAAATATGGGTGTAAATGCAGATGAAATGATGAGCAAGGAAGAGTTTAACCAATGAGCTGAAAGAGCGTGGAAAACGTGACTCACTTGGTAAGTGGATGTGAGAGCCTTGCACCAAGCGCCGCCACGATAAAGTGTGTGTATATCTTCATTAGCTCTCATGCCGTAGATACCAATTTGAAGTAACAGAGAACTGGTATGAGCATGTACCAAGTAAAGTTATGCAGGTGGATGGAAAAGTAACGATACTCTGGGACTATGATTTTCAGGCGGATCGTCTAATCCAACACCGTCGGCCGGATATTGTCATATTGAATAAGAGACAAATACTGTCAGATCACTGATGTAGCCATACCAAATGACATGAATGTTATGAGTAAAAAGGTTGAAAAAATTTTCAAGTATTCCGAATTGAAAGTGGTAATGGCAAGATTGTATGGAATGCGAGAGGGTAATGTAAAACTGATACCAGTGGGGCTCAGTCCCATTGACATTTCAAGACTTCTTAAGGCAACTTGAAATCCTATGCAAGATTGATGTCTTGCAAAAAGCAGCCTTTTGGGGCACAGCGCACATGTTAAGGAAAGTATTATCTGTCTGAGGTCCTTGTTATGACTTGACATATGACTAAAGACTCCGGTGCATTTTTACCTACACTGTGTTACGAAGGAATAATAATAATAACAACAACAGCAATAATAATAATGATAATAATAATAGTAATAATAACAGCAACCACAATAATAATAATAATAATAATAATAATAATAATAATAATAATAATAATAATAATAAAAAATACTATATAAAAAAGAAATGGAACAAAATAGTAAGTACATATATTGAATAATTACGCATACACTCGAACGTGTACACAATGATATATACGTTTTGATACCCATAGAACTACACATGCATCTTAATGTTTACACAACTACGTGAAAATCACAGGACACACTCACGCATACGAAAACACATATCACAAACGAAGCAAAACCAAAACTTTTTTTTTTCTTCTTTATTTATTTTCATTTTGTGAACAAACACAGACAGTGAACCATTCATAAGTTTAAAACGCCACACACCCACACACACAAAAAAAATACACTATGCCCGGAGATAAATCTATCAACAAAAAAAATACAGATGAATACCGATCTGCTAGCCTTAAAAAACTACGCTACGAGCAATGTTTACATGCTGAGAACTCGGTGACGGTGTTGTCTCAAAAAACTGACCCTAAACAGACAAATCCGTCAACGCCAAAGCTCGTCATGCCTCAATGATAACAAGGCAGATCACAAACCAGATTGGTCATCGACCGAATCACGAAGTGCCACTTACTCGAAATAGATCTGTTAGCCTTAAGAAGCTACGTCACGAGAGCTCGGAGACGGTGTTGTCTCAAAAAATGTACCCTAAGCAGACAGATCCGTCCCCTAGCGTCAACGTCGAAGCTTGTTATGCCTCACTGTTAATAAAACAAAATATAAACCGAAATGGTCATAGACCGGATTATAAAGGACCACTTACTCGGATAATGAACCAAATCCGAGACGAGAAATCTGCTACTGGTTCAAATCTTCCCGACACACAGGAGCTGGAAGTACCCCACAACCGGAATATTCCAACAGATGGCCATCCATGCTCGTCATCAAATAACCAAAAGAAAAAGAATGAAAAATGGTCTAGGGAAGATAATAAAGAAGTTCTTACAGCCTTCTACCATGCCATATATTTCCCTACAGATAAATCTAATACTGTACAAACCTACTTAAACTGGAGACAGAAACACCTTGAAGTAAGACCCTACATAGACAGTAACAAACTTGCCAACGTCAGAAGAAACATTATGAAAAAAAAATTACTAACTGAAGTAGAGATTGACCAAATTAAGCAAGCAGTAAAGGATAAAAAGAATGAAACTGCAGCTAAAGAAGATAGTACAGAGGAAATAATTATAAACCAGCCCAAGGCTGATGAAAATACAGTAATGATTGAAAGAGTTAAGGTAACTGATAGGCAAAGTGAAATACTCTCTGAACCAACCATAAACACTAATGCAGGTGAAAATCAAATAGATGAAGGAAGTCATACAGAAATCGACGCAACAGAACTACATGATCTAAAAAATCAAATCATGATTGAATGGCTGAAAATTAAAGAAACTAGTATGAATGAACGCGACACTCTCCCCAAAATTCGCAATTCTAACCAAAACCTGAAAATAATTGGTAAAATCCGCCTTGCACTTAAGGATATAATTTCAGCTAATGATGTTGATATTACAGATCTCAACCACCTGTACTATGCATCCGCAAGAATCTCAACGATTCTATGTGGTGAAAAGATTAGAAAAAGACAACACTCCCACAAAAAGCCTTCTTGGCAAGAACGCATTCAACACCAAATTAAGCTGCTTAGATCTGACATAGAATGTTTGAAAAACCTTAAATTTGACAAGAGTATCAAACCTACAAAGACCCATAAACTAAAGAAAAAATATAATATGAAAACCATAGTTGACATTGATGCCACCATAGAAACCATCAAGCAAAAGGTATGTGCTAAAGCTGCCCGCATAGCAAGGTATGAAAAGCGTGTTAGATTCTTCCGAGATAATAACATGTTCAAAAATAACCCCAAAAATTTCTACAGGAAGATAGGGAAAACACCAGTAACAATAAAGTCTGTCCCATCAAAAGAAGAAGTGCAAGAATTTTGGAATAAAATCTGGGCAGAAGATAAAACACACAATGAAAAGGCCCCTTGGATTGATAGAATATCTACAGACCTAGACTTCTTAGAGGAGCAAAAGTGGGAGGGGGTCAGGGTAGAAGATATAAGATCTGCTCTCAGGAGGTCAAGCAAATGGAAGTCTCCAAGAAAGGATAAAATTCCTAACTTCTGGTTGAATGCCTTCCCAGAAAGCCATGAACTGCTAACAACACTTTACAACGATGTTTTGCAAAATCCTAGTTTGATGCCCTCTTGGCTAGTTAATGGTTTAACATTCCTGCTTCCAAAAAATGAGGAAACAAACGAACCAAAAAATTATCGCCCCATAACCTGCTTAACAACAATGTATAGGACACTAACATCTGTCCTAACCGAGTACACCTATAGTTTTTTAATAGAAAGTAGCATATTCCCTAATGAGCAAAAGGGATGTAAACGTGGATCTTATGGTTGTAAAGATCAGCTACTCATCAATAAGATGATCTTAGAAGATTGTCACAAGCGACACAAAAACTTGTCAATAGCCTGGATAGACTATAAAAAGGCCTTTGATAGCCTACCACATAGCTGGATTAGGAAATGTCTGGAAATGTATAAAATAGCTCCTACTCTGCGAAACTTTTTATCTGTAAGTATGAGATCACGGAGAACCACACTGATGTTGAACAATGACAATGAATCTCTAAATGCTGGAGATGTAAGAATTTCATGTGGCATTTTCCAGGGTGACTCACTATCACCACTCCTCTTCTGTCTAGCCCTAATACCGCTCTCAAAATTGCTCAATGATGCACAGTATGGTTATAAAATATTTGATAAAAATATAAATCATCTCATTTACATGGATGATTTAAAGCTCTTTGCAAAAAATGACCAACAGCTCAAAGGCCTACTAGCGATTGTTAAACAATTCAGTGATGACATCAGGATGCAATTTGGCCTTGATAAATGTGCAAAAGCTACCTTTATCAAAGGAAAAATGACAAATACATCTAATGTGAACCTTGACCAGCAAAATGTCATAAAAGAGTTAGAACCAGCGGAGAGCTACAAATACCTAGGGGTAATTGAAGGGGACAATATCAAGCACTCAGTGATGAGGGAAAGGATCAGAAGAGAATGTTATCGCAGGGTGAGAGCAATACTGAAGACAGAGCTGAACGCGAGAAACAGGATCGAAGCGATCAATGCTCTAGCCATACCAGTCGTGACTTACAGTTTCAACATCGTTAACTGGTCAATTACTGAAATATGTAATGTTGACAGAAAAATACGAAAACTGTTGACAATGCATAGAATGCACCACCCTAAGGCAGATATAGAACGTCTTTATCTGCCAAGAAAAGAAGGAGGCCGAGGACTTTTACAGCTGGCATTATCAATGAAGGTAGCCACAATTGGCCTAGACACCTATCTGAAAAACTCTGAGGACTGGATGCTAAAACTTGTCTTAAAATATGAAAGCAAGAAAGCATCTTACTCAGTAACAAAACAGGCAAAGGAATATCTAAGTGAATTCCAATTGCAACAAATTCAAGAATTAGACGAACTAGAAACACCTGCAGAAAAAGCTAAGTGCTTGAAAACCCGTGCTAAAATTGCTGCCTTAGCTATTATGACTGAAAAATGGCATGGAAAACCTCTCAATGGCAAATACCCAAAGAGAGCGAATAATGCAGATATTGACAAAGCCCTTACCCACCAATGGTTAATGGCCTCTGGCTTGAAATCAGAAACAGAGGGGTTTATCATAGCAGCCCAAGATCAATGCCTACCTACAAAGAACTACCAGGCCAACATATTAAAGAACGGCAGCTCCCCATTATGTCGTATATGCCAACAACAAAATGAGACCATCGATCATGTTGTCTCCATGTGCAGTCTGCTTGCGCCTACAGAGTATCTCAACAGGCATGATAGAGCTGCACAATATATTCACTGGGTAATATGCAAAAACCTGGACTTGCCCCATGATAAAAACTGGTGGGAACACAAACCACCTCCAGTACTTGAAAATGATCACATTGCACTCCTCTGGAACTTCACCATTCAAACTGACAGAAAGATAGACGCAAATAGGCCAGACATCATACTGAAAGACTTCAGACAAAAATCATGCCTCCTCATTGATATGACTGTCCCAATCGATATAAACGTATCTGTCAAGACCTACCAAAAACTGAGCAAATATAAAGATCTTGAAATAGAAATTAGCAAAATGTGGAATCTGAAGACGAAAACAATACCTATTGTCATAGGTGCCCTGGGAATGACAGCGAAACGGGCTGATTGCTACCTAGATCAGATTCCAGGAAACCCCAAAATGGCTGAAGTTCAAAAAATAGTGCTCATGGGAACTGCCCATATCCTACGTAAAATACTGTCTATGTGATCTCAAATTTTAAAGCAAACACATAATTTTCTTATGGTTTCTTAAAGATTCACTTGAACAAAACTGTACAAATCCAAATATATGGTACCCTAGGCATAACACCTACATGAACTTCTAACTTGTTGTCTCTTGAGGTCTCTGGGTGAGACTTGGATCCAACTTGTACAAATGCAAAACAAAAGTCAAACATAAAATAATAATAATAATAATAATAATTGACTACAAACGACTATAAAAGCTAAATAATGAAAACATGCCCTAACACCAAATGCAGAATGTGCAACCAGCACAATGAGACAGTTGTCCACATCATCTCGGGCTGCCCTTGCCAAGTCTGAATGTATATACAGGCACGACAGAGTAAGCAGTTACATTCACTAGACAATATGCCAACATTACAACATTAAAACTGACAATATATGATATAAGCATTACCAAACAAGGTACGAGACAACGACCAGGCTACAATTATCTGGGATATGCCAGTTCAAACCAACAAAAAATAAAATTTAATCAACCAGACGTGATCATCAAGGACTGGGGAAAAATACCTGCTTATTGACGGACACTGCAGTTCCTTCTGATCAAAATATTGTCCAAAAAGAAGTGGAGAAATTGCCAAACTACAAAGACCTCGAAATTGAAGTATACAAGATGTAGAACGTGAAGGTGAAAACAATACAAATAATGATTGGAGCATTGGGCATGATACAAAAACATGAAAAACGTAGAAACTTACCTGGATCCTCAACACTACACACTATCCAAAAAGTAGCTCTGCTAGGAATAGCCCACATCTCACGCTCAATTCAGTAATACGATCCAAGCAAAACAACCCACAAACAAAAATACACTCTATACAGCAATTACCCAGTAAAATAAACTTCCACCAGCAAGCTGCATAACCAACGCATTACAAACTCAACACACAGTACAAGCAGTAAAAACAACAAAAGATTGCATCACACCTCAAGAGAAAAAAAACTGACACAATACAATACTGCACACACCCCAGCAAGTGATGCGGTAAAAATTTGGCTCAAACTACCAAATGTTGAACAGCAATATAATAATAATAGATGCCCTGATGAAGTACCAGGCACTGGCTCTCATGGATTCTGATCATAACAGATTGGAAGTATTATCATGTACATAAGCTACAGCAAATATTCTGCTCAATATCACATATTTGCTTGTCAGTTGTTTGACCTTCACCAGTTGAACATGTCACTTGGTGGATAATATGTGCATCTCTGATCACGAGCAGAAGTAATGGGGGAACATCATAGCCATGTGAGGAATTTTGTGGTGTTTGAGTAATTCACCTCTGGAAACATGGGTGTTTCGTTCAACATCCTTAAATAACCCTTATTCCGAGACCTTTTGAGGGAGATGGGCTACGCGACTTGAACAAAATTCTAACAGGGCCCCACATGCAAGGTCACGCGCTGTTTATCTTGATATGAGATCACCACATTGCGTACATTTGGCTGTGATGCATGTGCCTGATGTAACCTTATGAGACGGGTAGTCATGATGGGTATACTGGGTTTCGTATATTTTACGCCACTGTCACTTTGATGGCATGCACTGCTCTCTCACTCAATAATAATAATAACAATAATAACAATAATAATAATAATAATAATAATAATAATAATAATAATAATAATATTATTATTATTATTATTATTATTATTATTATTATTATTATTATTATTATTATTATTATTATCATTATTATTGAGTGAGAGAGCAGAGCATGCCATCAAAGTGACACGGGAGTAAAATATATGAATCCCAGTAAACCCATCATGACTAACCGTCTGATAAAGGGTACACCAGGCACATGCATCACAGCCACATGTGCACGAAATGGTGATCTCATATCAAGATAAACAGCGCATGACGTTGTAGGTGGGGCCCGGTTAGAATTTTCTTCAGGTCGAGTAGCCCATCCCACTCAAATGGTCCTTGAGGGTTGTTTATGGATGGTGAATGAAATACCCATGATTCAAGAGAAGAATTATTCAAACCCCAAAGAATTCCTCTCAACACATGGCTATGATGCTCCCCCAATACTTCCGCTCGCGATCAGAGATGCACATATCGTCAGCCACCAAAGGACATTATTATTTGTCTCAGGTTCGGTGTTATTCCTGGTAGGGATTATGTGGATAGCGGGTTACCACCGGTAACCTTTTGTATCCACAAGTTTTCAGCAGTCTTTCAAGTGCTTAGGACAGTGATAATCCTCGTAGTCTCTAAGAGACAAACCTTCTGTAGGAGCTCTACCGGGCGTTCTATTTCAATCTCCTTCAGCCATTTGTCTATATCTTGGCTTACTGTTCCCAACACACCAATTATTATAGGCACGACCTTTACTGTTCGCATGCTCCAAATTCTTCCTATTTCAAATTTTAAGGGATTGTATTTTTTTGTTTTTCTTCCTCTTTCTTTACTATCTTGGAATCAAATGGGCATTTTCTTATCTATGATTATAATATCTGGTCTATTGTTTTCTAATTTCTTGTCCGTTTGAATTGGAAAGTACCACAAAATCTTACATTTCTCTGACTCTAATACTCTTTCGACTTTTTGCTGCTTCAAATTCCCATTTCTGGCACAGTTTCCAGTGAAAACCTTCCACAACTTGGTCGTGCCTCCATTTCTTATATTCTTCCTGTGCCAGCTTGGGGTATTCTGTCACAATGTGTGTCACTGTCTCGTTTCAAGTTCCATACACTCTACATTTTTCTGATACATTCTCCCCATATATATTTTTTCTCAAGTTGTTTGTTTTTATCGCTTAATCTTGGGTTGCTACTATTAGACTCTGTTACTTTTGTCATTGTCCCTTTTTTAACCAAACTCAAGATTTTGTTCCACATACGTCTTCAGTGGCTCTCCAAAATTGGCTATGCAGAGATTTCTCTTTGATCTGTCTAACGTGCTCTCTTTATATTTCATTCTTGTCCTTTTCTCCTATGACGCGCTTCATCGCCTGTTCTTTCTTAACTACCTTTAGTAGCTTTTCTGTGCTGCCCAGTAAATACTCTATTAGGCTTCTTCCTTCTATCTGTACACATTCTTCTACTGCTATTAAGCCCCTTCCGTCCTGGTCTCTCCTCAAGTACAGCAGGTTTACATCAGCTTTCGGATGGTGGGCTCCATACATTGTCAGCAACTTCCTAGTTTTTCTGCCAAGTTTCTTTATTTCGTTTCTGGTCTAGTTTATTATTCCAACTCCATATCTGATTAAGGGTACTGCTCCTAAATTTATTGCTTCAATGAGATTTTTGGAATTCAGCTTTGACTGCATTAATTTTCCGACTCTCCTTGTTTACTCTTTACTGATAATTTGTTTCATTTCTTCATTTTTTATCTCATCTGCTTCCAGTATTCCCAAATACTTTCTCAACCGCTCTTCCTCGTTTCATTTTCAATATAGTGTACTTTTCTATCCCAAATTCTATACTTACGTTATTTGAGAAAATGCAGATAGTACGTACAAGGCCTTCAAGCTGTTTCTCATTTTTCGCGTAAACTTTTATATCAGCCATTAAAAGGAGATGATTTATCTGGCCATTTCCTTTTCCCAAATCGTTAGCAATTTTAACTTTTCGTAGTATCATAGTGGTACGAATAACAATGGAAATAAGCTATCACCTTGGAATGGTTTACGTCTAATGTTCACTTTCCCGAGTTTTTGTTTTCCTCCGATCAATTCAGTATTCCAATGTCTCATGCTTTCATTAAGCATTTTCGCCATGTTTTTTTGCTATTCCAAAAAGCTCATTGTTTTACTTATCCAACTGTGTAGTACCATGTCATAAGCTTTTTTGTAATCTAGCCATGCTACATTCAGTCCCGTCAATCTGCGTCTACTATTTCTAATTATAATTTTATCAACTAATAAGTGATCTTTTGTTGCCTTACTTTGTTTCCTACAGCATTTCTGTTCTTCTGGAAATAGATTGTTACTTTCCAGATGGATGTATAACACTTCCGCCAAGACACCGGTCATGAGCTTCCACATTAGTGGTAGACAGATTATAGGTCAAAAATGTGATGTCAAGTTCCCTTTCAAGGTATCCTTGAAGCATAGTAGCGTTTGTCCACTTGTCATCCAGGCAGGGACGTAACCTAGCTACAGGCAGTCATCCAGTCGCACAGCGATCCTTTCATACAACTGTATAAAATTCTTCAGCCAATGTACTCCATCTGGGCCTGGTCCTTTCCAATTTGCTTTCTTTTAACTTCTGCCTCACTGTATGTAGATTAATTCTGACGTCCTTTTGTCTTGGTACAGTGTCAAGTTGTCTTTATGTTTTTGTTAGCCACTCCGTGCCGGCCTGTTCCACAGCCTCCCCCATAATTCTATACTTTCTTCCGCATCTGGAATCAGTTCCTGGTGTTGGCTTCCCTCTATTTCCTCAAATAGATGCCTTCTATTTGATTCTGTTCGAAACCTTTGCATCTTGCATCATATCTATTTAATTTGACATTTAATACTTTCACGATTTGTGTCAATTCCTCATGTACTGTTTGTTTTCCCCTTTCTTCTAACCGGTACCGTCCATTCAATTTTCTGATTACTACCTTATTCTTGAGCTCTCCTCTCATTATCCTGTTCAATTGCCCCAGTTCTTTCCGTGTCTTTTCTAGTTTCATTCGCATTCTTCCACCAGTTTGGTTCTTTTTCACTTTTTTCTATATCTTCAGATTTTTGCTTGTAGCCTACTATGTTAGCTACGACATTAGCAGCAGCTATGATTAGCTGATTTGTTTCACTGATGTTTCCTGTTTTAATGAAGCTTAAAACGTCATTTACTTTGCCTGTGACTTTCCTCGCTTGTTTTCTATCCATATATCACACATTTTGTGGTACTTCATTGTTCCCATCAGTCATTTTATCTCGCAACATTTCTAAAATCTCCTTCTCTTCATCATTAAAATCTTGTGCAGTACCTACTGTCATTTGTCCATCCAGATCGTTTTCATTAGTTTCTTTATCCGTTTTCTCTGATATTCTGCGGTTTCTCTTACCTCTTCATTACCGCTTTCTGCTACTACTGTTTCACTCTTCTCATTTTTTATTATGTTTCTCTGAATTTCTTCAATCTCTACTATCGTAATCCAATCGTTCATACGGATTATTCTTGCTTGGTCTATCAGTCGCTGGGTGGATGCTTCAGAACCTCCTTTTACATCCCATTTTCTCTTCATTCGATTCATGAAGTCACTTTTATTTGACTCGCTTCTCAGTCAGCATTCTATTACTATTTTGTTTACTTCTTTTCCCATTTCATTCTTTTTTTTTTTTTTGCACTTTTGACTGCGATTTTGGTCTTGATCAATAGCTTGATGACGACCTGCCGGAGCTTTATCAGATACTTCCTGCCTGCCGTGTGCGACACCTTCACTGCTAACAGTCCCGTTGGCGCAGTTGTGATTATTATTCAATTTTGACTTCATTCATTTAGAGGTAGCATTTTTAATGTTGTGCAATCACCAGTATTTTTATTGTGACACCATCACCAGGTGGGTTGCTAGCCAAGGCTCCGAGAGTCCACACCTACCCTCATGTACAATGGTTTTAGTGCCATTCTCGTTCAATCCATTGTTTAATATCTTTGTATTTGACATTTTCACTCCTGGGAATTTTGGTGTTGAGATGGCACACCAAAGCTGAAGAGACCTCTCCTCCCATGAGACAAGCGTAACCCCACCAGGCGCCAACCTGGTGTTTCTAGGTCTCGAGGTGGTTATGAGTAACCTTGCTCTTCCCACATTGTGACGTTACAACCGGGTGCAGTTTTATGCCATATCTAGTGCGTTATTATTATTATTATTATTATTATTATTATTATTATTATTAATAAAACATGGTAATTCTCAGAATCGGAAGCATAAATGTGAGAGGCCTCGGGTCGCCTTGGAAACAAGGTCACCTGTTGAACGACCTGAGGTCTTACAGTGTAGATGTAGCAGCCATTAGCGAAACCAGGCTCTCCAACCCGCAAGAACTCGCAGCCCTTTTTGGCGGATACGAGATTTTCCTATCTCCGTGTCGGCCGGGAGCGGGCGGTGGAGGTACTGCGGTGCTATTTCGGAAAGGCCTAGACTTGAAAATAAGGGCAGTCTTCCTGGATCCGGAAGATAAGTTGGTGGTCCTGGACGTCGATAGTAGTGACGGCGCTGCTTTCAGACTACTGGCTGCCTACGCTCCGACAGGAGCAGGGCAGTCGGATTATTTCAAACGTCTGGAGGTTTTTCTAGGTATTTCTCGCACTTTAGTGCTAGTTGGGGACTGAAACGCCGTCCTAGACGAACGTATCGATAGGGTGGGTGTGGGAGCATCTAATAGGAAAGGGGGATGCAAGAGCCTCGCCAACCTGCTCAAACGCTTTCAGCTGTCCGACAGGTATCGACTAGACAACCCGAATGTGCCAATGTGGACCTGGACTAATCGCATCGGGTCGTCTAGATCGTACTTAGATAGAATTTTCTGTAGGCCAGCGGATAAGGATAGCATAGGGTGTCCACAATTCAACATAGTCGGCTACACGGACCACACATTCGTGATCTGTACGGTCGACTTAGATAGGCTCCATAGACAAGGCCCCGGTTACTGGAAGCTAAACGCGTCGATAACGGCGTGCAAAGCCTACAGAGACCGGATTAGTTTATTAGTTAAGAGGGCTTTAACCGGGGCAATCATCAATAACAACTGGTGGTTCGCCCTGAAGCGGGCAATTAGAGCAGAATCAATTAGGTTTAGTAAGGCTCTAGCTGTAGAACGTAAGAAAACAGAGCGGGATTTAGTTAACAATCTAGACGAGGCTCTTAGGACAGGCATCGCAACCGACGTGTTAGCAGCGAAGTTGGCCCTCGACCAACACTTTGATGCCAAGCATGAAGGCTGCATTGTCAGAGCTAAAGCACTTTCGGTAAGCGGGGAGGGGACTAAGGCCGCTTGATGGGCCCGCGTGGTTGAGGCGAAGCGTGGCAACAGAGCGACCATTTGGTCTTTGGTGGACCAGAATGACTGCGAGATTTCGGAACCGAAGCAGATGTGTGCAGCCTTTCAGCAGCACTTTGCTCAATTGTTCGGGACGACGGTAGGACGGACGACGGAACAGACTTCGGTGTGTACCTAGACGGCCTGCCGCAACTCTCGACCAGCGAAGCCGAGTGTTGCGAAGGATCCATATCTGCCTGGGAAGTACAGGAAGCGATGAAAGGCTGCACGAGAGGTAGATCGCCGGGTTTGGATGGTCTGCCTTACGAGCTTTATACGTCAATGCCAGACTTGTTTGCGGGCGTCTTGGTAAACGTCTACTGCAACTGGCAACAAAATGGGAGAATTCCTGCTTTTGTTTGTCGAGGAGTGGTGGCTTTGCTAAGAAAGGACCCAAACAAGGGGAACATTATAGGGAACTTTAGGCCCATCACTCTGCTCAATACAGAGTTGAAGATCTTGGCCAAGGTGCTAGCCAAGAGATTGGCGCCTGTCGTGGGAAAACTGATCCGCAAGGCGCAGACATGCGCCGTGCCGACCAGGTCTATCCACGACAACCTCCATCTCATGCGCTACATCATCGAGAGGGCGGGTAACGAAGCTGGCGCGGGTGGGGCTTTGATCAATTTAGATCAGTCTAAAGCCTTCGATAGGGTCGACCATCGATACCTGGCAGCTGTTCTCAAGGCAGCTGGCTTCGGTCCGGTCTTCCGCGGGTGGATAGCTACTTTATACAGCGGTATCTGCTTGGTCATACGGGTGAACGGCCATCTATCGGAACCGTTCAACATCGCGCGTTCGGTTCGCCAAGGGTGTCCTCTCTCCTCCCTTCTGTATGTATTGACTCTCGAGCCATTACTGCGGAAGTTGGAGGCTTTGAGGGGCGCCCCGCGTGATCTGGGATGTAGAAGGAGCGTGTCTGCCTATGCCGACGACGTCACCATGATGGTGTCGAGCCACAGGCATATTGACCTGATTGGCGAGACACTAAACGGGTATGAAGCGGTGACAGGTGCGAAAATTAACGCGGAAAAGTCAGTGGGCTTGCAACTAGGCACCTGGAGGGGCAAGTCCATACCGTCCAACAGCGTCGTAGGGTGCTGGACAGACGGACCCGTTAAACTGCTCGGGGTCTGGTTCGGTCCGGACCTCCAGTTGGAGAAAAACTGGGAAGAAGTGACGAACAGGGTGGCCAACCTCACCCAGAAATGGTCTGAGAGGAAGCTCTCCTTGAAAGGTCGAGCCGAGGTGGCGAATGTGTCCCTTGTCCCGACCGCTGGTTAACCAAGATAGTACGCTTGCTCTTCAACTTTTTGTGGAAGGGTCAGGTACAACTGGTCAGGCGCTCCATCTGCTGTCAACAGCCGCTGAACGGAGGCCTTGGCATGCCGTGGTTGCTGATGCGCAAACATGCGCTCAGGCTACGACATCTCAAGCGTTTCCTGGACGGTGAACAGGTGTGGTCTTTCGTCAGACGCGATTTTCCGCAGCTCGTTTCTTTAACAGAGCTGCAATCCTGGATCAAACGTAGACCGAGAAAGGGCACTTGGCACCTCGAGTACCGCCAAGCTCTCACCGCCCTCAGTCAGGCGGGCAGTGCGATCGGTAGTAGCTCCACTCTAGCGTTCTATAGAGGGTTAGTGGGAGAAAAGTGCGACGACGTTCTCGGGGAAACTCTAGGCGTCGAGGATAATCAGCTAAACAGTCTGTTCAGGAGAACTTTCGGGCCGGGGCCCATGGATAATTTCCAAAGGTCCCTCGCCTGGCAGTGCTACCGAGGTGCGCTACCTGTTCGAGATAAACTCTACCGACACGGAAGTGCCGTCAACCGGGCCTGCCCGAGGTGCGCTCAGGACGACGAAACCGTTCTGCACGCACTCGTCCAGTGCCCGAGCATTGCTGACCTGTGGGCCTATATCGAACAGCTACTGTCACGTGTAGGACCGATCCGGCTATCAGCTGAATCCATCGTGAGAATTGACCCGCCGACCTCCTTTAACCAGGAGGGTAAGGCAATTTTCCTATGCCTAGTGGCTGTAGCGAAAGAGGTGATATGGTGGACCCGTTTGAAAGGGCTAAAGACAGACACTTCCCTTTTTGGCCAAGGCCTCATCAACTTTTTCAAGTTCCACTTGAATAGGAAGATGAGAGTAGAGAGGGAAGTGCTGTCTCATAGCAAATTCGTTGAAAGATGGGTGACTGTTGGAAGAATGGCCAGTATAAACGGACCAATTCTGAGAATACACCTGTAGAAAAAAAAAAGAAAAAAAAAAGGTAATGTAAAAGGAGAAAGGGCTCTATACCCCTTTCTTATTTTTTTCTGACCAGGCTCCCATGGTTTTATGGGTTTTCCATGTGTAACCTTTCCTTTTTCGAAGTGCCTCCCCCTTTGGGATTTCTACTTATTTATTTATCTATTTATTTATTATATCTTTCTCCGTTTCCTTCCTCTGTTTAGACGAACTTTCCTACCTTTTCGGACAAAACCTTTTGTAACCTTCGTCCTGTCTTTGTCCTTATATGTTTTTAATTGATATTAGCCCTTGTGGCCAATAAAACGAATTAATTATTATTATTATTATTATTATTATTATTATTATTATTATTATATTTGCTCGAAGTAATTTCTCATTAATTTCATTACATACACCCGTTTGGTGCTGTTTTTTTCGTTTGGAATTTTAAGCCCAAGTTGTTACTGAAAACTCCAGAAACCCGATGCTTGGTTTTCTGTAGTTGTTTGGCCCAGCAAGAGGCAAATTTCGGCCCTCCAGAAAATCACCCGAGAGGCGTTTAAAAACAATAACTTGTAAAGATGGCGGCTTCCACTCTAAAACTTTTGGATAAAAAATCACTTCCTCCCCAACCCTTCTTACAGCTGAAAACTTCCCTCCCCTTCCTTCCCTTACAAAAATAATGCAGGAAAAAGGGAGGAAACAAAAGTGATGGAAACGAGTAATAGTCTGATCTGTCAAGAGAAGGAAGAGATCAGCAGTTGAAAAATGTTTACGACAACAACAACGGCAGTAACAAAAGTGGTGGTAGTGGAAGTGACAAAAACAATGGTGATAGTGGCAATAGATACAGCAAGAACTGCGAGGTTGTGAAGTATAGCAACAGTAACGACAGATTCCACAGTAGCAGTAACAGTAGCAGTGACAGCAACTCAGGCGGTGGAGGCCGCGGCAGGAGCAAAAATAGAGGTAGTGGCGGAGTAGTTGGCGGAAGCGGTGGTGGTGGTGGTTTCGCCGCCGCCGCCGCCGCCTCAAAAGAACGCTTTGCATTCTCTCCAGAGGATAAAGCCTCCAAATTAGCGAATGCAACTGTTTCGAAAACTACACGGAAGGAGAGTAGAATTGAAACTTCCACTAGAAATGTTAGCGGCTCCATCTGAGGCGGAAGGATTGACAGCAACAGAAAAAGGGCCAGCGTCAGAAACAGCAGCAGAAGTAGTAGCAGTAACAACAGCCCTAACAGCGCTACCACCACAGTTACCATCAAAATGGACAAGCACTTTATCAGAGAGGACCACCCAGGGTTTTCCCAAACCCAGTTCTCCATCTCCCTCTCTCTCAAACACACGCCCACACATAGATACACACACACACCTCTATCGGGGACAGATTACACAGACTCTGATTCCTACACATCTCGAAATGAGGATAAAGAGAGACAAAAATACCAAAACAATCAAAAGGAAAGCGCAAGAAGAAAACATCCGGATTCACACCAACACAAACATCGGACAACAAAAAAGTACCGTCACACAGACAGCCCCTCTAGCTCAACAAAAGCTATCACTACAAGCACAACCAACACCACCACAATACCACCTCACCGCCAAAAGAAAGCTTTCAGAAGGACTGCTAAATTCTCAGACCCTGAATTTTGTGCTACTGAGAAGAGCAAATAAAGATCTCCTGACCCTCATAGCTCAAAATAAAGAGATTGAGAGAGATGGAGCAATTCATGACACCAGCATACTTAAAATGCCAGAAGAGTTGTTAGTGCGTACGCCACTAACAACGTACAAGAACATTCGGGAGGTTTTCTCACACGATGTGGGAAACCCCAATATAGCAGCCTCCAAAAAACTTTTAAAGGGGTTCCCAAAGAAACTCCAACCAGAACCGGAAGCCATGCCATCCGGCAGCGAACAACACCGGTAGGGTAAGTAATCTTGCTCTTCTTTCTCACAGGTCTTTCCGACTAGTATGGGATTGATAAGAGTGGGTTGTGTAAATGTTCGTGGACTGGAGTCTCCTTGGAAGAGGGGCACCTGCTCGACGACCTCAGGTCACTCTCTATGGACGTGACAGCCATCAGCGAAACCAGGATTTCTGACACACGCCATCTGGTCTCAATTTTCGACGATATTAAGATCTACGCATCTCTTAGCCTGAAATAGGAGCGGGGTTGCAGTGCTGTTTAGGAAAGGCCTGGATCTCGAGTTACAGACGATCTTCCTGAACTCAGACGGTAAGTTGTTGGTCCTGGGTGTAAAGTAACAGCGAAGGTGGTAGTTTCAGATTAGTCGCTGTGGACATGGACAAACAGCACCGGGTCTTCCAGATCGTATTTAGATAGAATATTCTGTAGGCCAGTAGATAGAAGAAGCATAGGTTGTCCACAGTTCAAAGTCGTCAGCTACAAAGACCTCAAATTTGTGATCTACACGGTCGACCTAGATAGGATCGTCTTTCCCAGCGCGTCAAGTATTCAGAACCCGAGTTAGCAAGTAAAACCACCGGAAGTTGGCAGCCGCAATTGTCAACAACCGTTGGTGGATAGCCCCGAAAAGGGCTATTAGAGCAGAGGTAGTAGGATTTAGTAAGGGTAGAAGGAGAGCTAGTTAGAAAGCTAGATGGCATTGCGACTGACGTGATGGCGGCGAGATTGGCTCTTGATCAATTCTTCAATGCCAAGCACGAAGGTTGCGTTGTCAGAGCTAGGGTACGTGCTCTAAAACTTGAGGGGACGAAAGCTGTTCGATGGGCCTGGGTGGCAGAGGTGCAACGTGTATGCTACACGAATCCAAACAAATGTATATGGAATTTCAACGACACTTCACCGAACTGTTCATGCACGGGGTGTGTCGGGGATGGAGTTGGATTTCACTTCATACCTCGACGGCATACCGCACCTTTCGGCCAGGGATGCAGAGTTTTGCGAAATACCGATAACAGCTGAAAACATACGGGACGCAATGACGAACTGCACTAGGGAGAAGTCTCCAGGGCTGGATGCTCTACCCTTCAAGCTTTATCTTCATATGCCAGACTTGTTCGGGGATCTCTTGGCGGATGTCTATTATAACAGGCAGCAGAACGGGAGAATACTCAGTGCTGTGAACCGTAGCGTAGTGGTGCTTTTGAGAAAGGACCCAAACAAGAGGGACCAAATAGCTAACTTTAGGCCCATAACTATGCTAAGCGCAGATTATAAGATTTTGGCCAAGGTTTTAGCCAAGAGGTTGGCGTTTTTCGATAAGCTGGTCGGTGACGCGCAGACATGCACTATCCCGGACAAATCTATCCATGACAGCCTCCACTCACAGGCTATATCATAGAGAGAGTAGGGAAGGAGCCTGGCATGGGGCTTTCATCGAGAACAAAACGGATAAGATTTCAACAATTCATTCAAAATGTAGACTTCATGCCGAATAACATATGAACACTATAAACAATTCTCTATTCTTTTCAGCAAAAACAAGTTCTCGAAGCTCTTTTTATAGCCTATCTCACTAATGTATACAAACATAAGCAGATAAGCATATGAGTGGAAATTCCGTTTCTGCAAAATGTATACGTGTATAAAATATCTGAATTCTGTGTAAGCACATGCATCGGTCTATATACATATACATACATACAAATCTATGTGTGTGTGTATACATTCTCCTATATGTTTGTATGTCTATGCATTTCTAGATTTCATGCTAATAGAGAAAGAGCCGGTTTGTAACCTAGATCAAAGGCACCTTAATTGGATTTTCGACATTAAAAGAATATTTGTGCATGTGCAAATTTTTATGTTTTGCTTTATATATATATATCCTCATGTATATTGTTGCATGTCTAGACATGTGCATATGTACCTAAATGTTAAACATTTGGAAAGTTTTACAAATTTTCCCAGTTCCATTGGTGGCTTGTATTTGTAATTTAATTAGCTTTCCCGTTCTAGCTTTGAGAACCCTAACTTATCAATATTGGTGCTGAGGCATTTTGTTGCATATCCTAAATGTCCCAATAATTACAGTTATAAATCTGAATTTGTAATCCAGGTAGAGTAGCTGTAAATCTCTCGATAGTTCGGTGTAGGTATTTTTTTCGCCGATTTTTAACGTCATGTTAACATCCGTTGGGCAACTGATTTCCACTAATGTACTTAGTTTTTCTTCTCCGTGTCAAATAACTATGTCTGATCAATAATGTTTACATTTTATCGAGGTTTTCACTGGGACATTTCGCCAATACTCATTTATATTATTAGTGGCTATGGCCTACCACAATTATCGCCTTAGCTTCACGATTATCCTTCCGACGGATCTCATTCCACAGTGCCTTGACTACATCATGTCTCATCGGTAGATAACGCGATGACATTTTTGGTCAACTGCTTATGAGGTGGGTGATATTTTCGGTGTTAACTCCATAAAGTCTGCATAGGTTATCTCATTTTGGTATTTTTCTTGCGTCTCTAAGTATTTGGTTATTTTCTGTTCCTGGATAGCAAATACATACGCTTGAAAGCGAGAAGTAGTAATCCTGTTGTTGGTCCACGATATACTGCTTTGATTATCAATGTTGCTGTCATATTGGAGCTTTCTGCTAACATATCCCGGTATGGTTTTCTGTTGATGTTCGTGTATTCAAGGTTATCAGATAAGAAGTGTTACTCGAATAGTTGCTTTCAAAGTCACATGATGTTATCTGTCTCGTATATGCAAACTTGGTTAATAGATGCACTTCGACACCTGGTCGTTAAAAGATGTTGCTGAATAGATATTATGTGACATCAAAAGCTGTCTGAATCGATGTCAAGCTCTACCTTATTGTTTTTGCTTTAGGTAGAGGCGGTCTACGTTACTGATTAAAAGAAAATTATTTGTGCTGGTCAGTATCTTCCGAGTTTTCACATCAATGTCTCGGATCTCATCAAGCGTCCAACTATGTAGCCCATTAAATGCAGGGAGTTCGGAGGTCTATATTTACCTTATCGGGTTGTTAAATTCTTTAGTGATACGTTCCTTGCTATAGGTATCATCGTAACATACGTTTTCGTCTATCCCTGAGCACCTGTAATATTCCTCATTAGACATAGATGAACAGTTGAATCATTGATAGAGATGCTGCTAGTCTGGTTTACAGTTTTCCTCATTTCACAACCATATAGCAACATTTATCCTAACCAAACTCCAACCTTATATCCTTTGAGAATGTTGTAACCAGATCAAGACTCTTTTTCATCTCATGCATACTCCTGACATACAGTTTAAAGTCAACCACAAAGCAACAGTGCGTAATTCTGGTATTTCTGTCTCTTCATGAAACCATGAGAAACCCAATCAGATCTCCTCAACATAAATGACACAAGGTTTACTGAATGTGTGAACAGCATTACAGTGAGGCTGTCCCCCTGGAATATATCTCTACGATACTTTATTTCATTCGTGATAATAAAATCATTTCTTGTATTTAACTTCAGGATGGAGGATCGGGATGAAGTCAGGTCAGCTATAGCTTTGAATGTGCTCTCTTGAACTTTAGAAAATCGAAGGGCTTTCTTGTAGTCTATCCACATTGACACCGGGTTCCTCCTATGTTGCCGCACCTCTGACATTACAGTTTTGTTTACCAACAGATGCGCGGCACATCCCCAAACTTCCTTCTTCCCAGCTGCTTGTCCTGCTATAATTGATGATGTTATTACTTTCACAATGATCTTAGGAGGAGAGGTTTAAAAATGCTGTATATATTTTATATATTAAACTCTGGCATGCAATTGACTGGTAGATTTTTGCTCCGTGGGTCATTCTGCTTTTGGGAATCGGTTTTGTCTCTGCAAGAACGAACTAGTGTGGTATGTTACTATTCTCACTGAGAGTTTGCTGGTAAAGGCTGATAATTACGGTCGGTAGAAGGTTAGCTTATTGTACCAATATCCAACAATCAAGTCTCCTCCTGATGCTTTTCTAGCCTGAAGATTTTGAATTACAGTCACAAGGATGTTACTATCGATGTCGTATGTCTTGGGTGTAATGACTTGGAATTTCTTCCAGCCCCAGAATTTCTCTGTTAAACACCTTTTCTTCGCTCCAGATTTTTCACCAGAGGAAGTCTGTGTCTTCCCATGAAAGTGATTCTATGATATTTACTGCTTCTCTTCTCATGTCGCTGTACATTGCTGCTTGGTTGCAGTTAAAATTTATGTTAATTGTTTTTCTTTCGTTTACTCTCCTTTAATTTCGGTGTCTTAGTACTTGTTTGCGGATGATCAGTTTGCAATGGAGTGTTCTCTTTTTGCTATCTCCAAGCATCGCTTCTATCTCTTTCACTATTCGTTGATACAGTGATCTACTTGTTTGCAAGAGTAGAGATACGAACCCCAATTGCGAAATTATTAGTTCACAATCATGAGTATGCCACAACAGTTTCACGTGGAAACCTAAAAATCGACCATTCAGCTTGAAGCTATGGTGTAAACAGCATCTCGAATGTCCAGGAGATTCGAACCCTTTTCTCTAGTGAAGCAATTTAGTACCTAAATCACGACAGACCGCTGCTGGAATTCAAGCAAGACAAATCAGGGCTCTCTCCCACAAGCTTTAACAATTTGCAGCGGACGTGTATTTGTTGAAATCTTCATTTAAAAAACCTTCTTTTCCGAAAGTTATGAGGAAGCAAAGCCGACCTGTGTGAATTTTCTGAATTTCCAGTTCCCATCTCCCCAACCCATCACATATATTTTTTCACTCTCATTTTGTATGTATCAATATTTAATCATGCAACTGCATGTTATATATAAACAAAGAATAGATGTCTTTCATTCAGTTTGCATTAAAAGTGTGTCGATAATGTGAATGAGATGGGCTCAATTTTTGATGACACATAAACATAAATAGGACAACTGTATTTATGAGGATATTGTTTACTAACGAATACTAACTGTATTAAAAATTATCGGTAGTAGTTAGGTAGTAATTTAAAATTGCTTTATAAATGCACATTCTTTTAGCATAACTGAATTTCATTTCATGTTAACTCGTTGGGGATTCGATTGAGTCCCCAACGAGTTAACACTTCCGAGGTTCCACTGGTTATGAAACATATGTAGCCTGGAGTTTATCTTCTTCGTTCCCTAAGTTTTGGATGTTTATTTGCATATTAAAGAATCCTGTTGTTAACTGTGAAATATAAAATGAACTTTTTTTCAGTCTATCG
Organism: Octopus bimaculoides; assembly: GCF_046866305.1. Taxonomy (NCBI): domain Eukaryota; kingdom Metazoa; phylum Mollusca; class Cephalopoda; order Octopoda; family Octopodidae; genus Octopus; species Octopus bimaculoides. Next base: position 59,230,322 of record NC_142933.1, on the reverse strand, counting down.
TACTTCGAAACGGGAAAAATTCACAACCTTCTTTGCCAATAAATAAACCACCATTGTTCCTGAAAGTTGTTTTATAAATCTTCTACGGATTGCTTGAACTTCCTACACATTGATCCTTGGATCTTACTTTTACATCTCTCTCTCTTTTTCTCTCTCTCTTTCTCTCTCTCTCTCTCTCTCTCTCTCTCTCTCTCTCTCTCTCTCTCATGTATATATACTTTATTAATTAAACTGTTACTCAGAGTTTTACGTTCCCGTTCGTCGGACAGTTTTGGTTTAGAATGGAACAAAATAAGGATAGCCTTTATACAATTACTTTGATAGATACACATTTGAAAATGGTTTTGTTTCATTGGTCCTTTCAACTAACGATCTTTTCAATAACCGGTTATATGAAATTACAATTACGATTTAAAATCATATTATCATAAAAATCGAAGAAAGCTTTAAATAAAACAAATAGCTTTAGTAGAAGGAAAAAAGACCTGTATACCCAGGGTAAATTAATTAATGGTAAAAGAATAATAAATTTATATAAATTAAAAATATATGTCCGTTTAAAATAAAAACATTTGCAAAGAACTACCATCATAAAAATACATATACATTTAGTAATACATACACATACCAAAAAACCTACATAAACATATATACACTAAACATAGAAGCGTTGGTACATGGCTACATACACATACAAACAAATACAGGGAAAACATAAATATATACAAATGCATATATAGGTATCCACGTACATATATATACACACATAATATTTCTCCGTGCGTGTTTCAAGTATACAATTTAATTGTTACAAGCTAGAGAAAGAAAACGAACAGAAAATCAGAAAATCATAGTGGTGGGAGAAAGAAAAAGAGGAAAAGAAGAAGAAAGAAGTGGTGGAAGAAATAAAAAAGAAATAGCAAGAGAAAATTAGAAAGAAAAAGAGAAAATAGATAGATGAATAGATAGATAGATAGATAGATAGAGAGAGAGAGAGAGAGAGAGAGAGAGAGAGAGAGAGAGAGAGAGTAAGATGATTTGGAAGTTGGTTCCCAACAAATGTTAGATACTTCGGTCAGCTTGCAAACGCACACAAAACGACATGCATATCTACATAAATACATACATGCAAAAAACACACACATATAGACACGCATACAAACATACAAATAAACATATGCGTAGATATATGTATATCTACAGACATATCTTCACATCAAGATAAATGAATACACCATAACGTATATATGCATACAAATATATTTAAAAACTGTCTGATATATAGAATATTAAAATGAGAAAATTGTACAATAAATTAATATAATATAATTAAATGTAATATAAATATATAAATTTAAAAAATAAAAATTTGAAATAATAATTTGAAATTTAAATATATAAAAAATGAGTAAAAATGAGTGAAAAGCTAAACCTCGGCGAAACTTGAATTTAAATTTGTAGGAATTTAAATTTGCAGGAATTTAAGAGTTCACGTCTCTGGTTAATGCATGTTTATCCTGGAACAGGATGAAAAACTTTTCTGAGAGGTAAAGATTACATTTCATAGGTCTTCTATAAGCTTCATGTTTATATGGTGGTGCTTTTTCCAAAATTGTCCAGCTGATATTGAAAGGACGGGTGTCATTCTCCTTCAATTGCCAGACATGTCTTGCAAGGCTTCTTGCTGTCCTATTCTCGGGGTATGGGAAAAAATTTCGGTGGGAATAAAACCTGGTCTTGAATAAATTTCCCGAAGCTCCTGTATGTTTTATATTCTTGTGGGCCATCTATTTGCACTTTAGCTCTATAAACTATTCCCTCTCTAAGACATTTTCCTTCTAACGGACAGCAAGTTTTATCTTGGGAATTGCAGTTCTTCTGGTTAAATTCGGCACTGTGGTTGTTTGTATTAATTTTTTTGTTATGCTTATTAATAAAAGAGGCGAAGTTTTTGCAACAAGAATAGTTAACCTTCAGTGTTCTATTAAAAATTCTATAGAACTTATGGCTAGTTTGAAAATGTCTAGAAACTAGTTTTAAGAATTCCTTATATTTGTTTTTACAGCAATAGTAAATGCCGGATTAAACCGCAAAACTTTCCTAGTTCTAGTTTTACGTGGTCTATTACTCTTACAATTAGTTTGACTATACTGGATCTTCTCCAGGAATTCACTGTTCCTTAATGCATTATTATAATACGGCGCGGCATTTTGAAATGCTGTCTCATCTGAAGATATGGATGATATGCGCCTTCCTATATTACTAACTAGGTTCTTAAGAATTACGGGTGATGATTTGATTCTTTGTTAATATAGCTTTTCACTGGGCTTATGGTAGTGTTTAAATTTATCTAATTGCAAATCTAAGTTAATATCTAAAAAAATCTACGTTACTTTCTATCGTAATCCGTAAGCCCATTCTTTGGAAGAAAGTAATCAGATTATTTCTAAGTTTATCTAACTCATGGCCGTTTAAATTACGGATAACTATAAGACCGCCATTCCTGTATAATCTTGCATCTATAAAAGGGAATTCTAGATGCAGGTTATGCAAAATATAAGTTTCTATAAGGATACACAACTCTACTCCATTATATGCCCCCATCAGTACATAGAATAGAAAATCCTCACCCTTTTAAACCCAAGTGGAATCATCGTAAAAAAGAGGGATTCCCTTGCATGCAGGATATCTAAATCCGAGTTATCGATTGTGACATACTGCTTGGCGAAGTTTAATGCTTTAAAAAGTAAAGGCCTGGATATTGACGGGTAAAAATCGACAATATCGAACTGCATAAATTTGCAGTTGTGTTTATGGCTAATTCCTTTGAATCAATCTATCAGTAACTTGCTATTTCCACAAATCCATAAATTTAATTCACTATTTAACTTGCTTAAAATATAATCTAAAATATTTTTTGCTAATAAAGCCTATTTCAGTTTTAGTAAGGTCAATTAGTCTACATGTAGGGTTTCTATTGAAATTTGCTTTTTGGTCCTTCAGGGTAATAAAGGGTTGGCAGGTGGGGGGGGGTATTCTATCTCATCACTAACTTTAAGATTATTAGCAATTCTTCTTGCTTCCAAATTCACCATTTCATATAAATTTGTGTTATCTTTTTTGTAGGTGTCTGTAATGCTGTTCGAAAGTAGACGTTTATAAACATATTTGTCAACCGCGTATAGACTTTTTGTTTTGTCGGAGTTTACGAAGATCTTATTCGAGTTCTTTATGTTTCTAATTTTTTTCCTTCATATCTCTCTGGAGTGGGTTGTTGAATTTGTGGAATTTTAGTCTTTTAATAAGCTTGAAAAGGTCTTTTTCAAAAGCTTCTAATTCCGAAATGGTGGGTTTTAAGAAGATTTAAGGCCATATTTGATTTCCGTTTCGAGTCGAAGAAGAAGGCTTTCCATCTTATTCTTCTTATAAAATCCTCCGTTATTTTCAACAAGACTTTTGAGGTATTGCTTCCACGCCGTGATGGCTATGTTTTTTAGGGAAAAATCCAATGGGTAGAGTTCCATTTCTTCTTCCTACTTGTGGAGAGTAGCCCAAACTTTCTAAAGAAGGAGCGGTTTATACCAGAGTAAGCACGTAAATACGAAACAAGGTGTGTGCTAGGATAAACATGCATTGAACCAGAGACGTGAACTCTTAAATTCTTGTCGGCACGCTGCGTGGTTTAAAACCGAAAAAATACAATATGGGTAACAAGTTTTGACTTTTGAAAAAAAATTTTGACTTTCGCATTTAAATTTGATTTTTATACCTAATATATAGTCATTTTTTTGTATTACAATGCTAGTACATATTTCGACTTCACATTTTATATTTTACATCCGACTTTAAAGAAAACCTTGGACTGTTTTACAAATTTGAATATAAGTTTCGCCGAGGTTTAGCTTTTCACTCATTTTTATTCATTTTTTTTATATATTTAAATTTCAAATTATTATTTCAAATTTTAATTTTTTAAATTTATATATTTATATTACATTTAATTATATCAATTTATTGTACAATTTTCTCATTTTAGTATTCTATATATCAGACAGTTTTAAATATATTTGTATGCGTATATACTTTATGGTGTATTTATTTATCTTGATGTGAAGATATCTCTGCAGATATACATATATATATCTACGTATATGTTTATTTGTATATTTGTATGCGTGTCTATATGTGCGTGTGTTTTTTGCATGTATGTATTTATGTAGATATGCATGTCGTTTTATATGTGTGCGTTTGCAAGCTGACCGAAGTATCTAACATTTGTTGGGAACACCAACTTCCAAATCATCTTACTCTCTCTCTCTCTCTCTCTCTATCTCTCTTTCTGTCTCTTCGCCTCTGTCTGTCTCTCTCTCTATATATATATGTATATATCTCTCTTTCTAATTTTCTCTTTCTCTTTCTTTTTCATTTTTTCCACTACTTCTTTCTTCTTTTCCTCTTTTTCTTTCTCCCACCACTATGATTTTCTGATTTTCTTTTCGTTTTCTAGCTTGTAACAACTGAATTGTATATTTGAAACACACACGGAGAAATATTATGTGTGTATATATATGTACGTGGATACCTATATATGCATTTGTATATATTTGTTTTTCCTGTATTTGTTTGTATGTGTATGTAGCCATGTACCAACGCTTATGTTTTTACTGTATATATGTTTATAAAGGTTTTTTCATATACGTAAATATTACTAAATGTATATGTATTTTTATGACGTTGTAAATGTTTTTATTTTAAACGGGTATATCATTTAAATTTAGTATTTTTTACCATTAATTATTTACCTTGGGTATATAGGTCTTTTTTCCTTTTACTAAAGCTATCTTTTTATTTAAAGTTTTCTTCGATTTTTATAATATGATTTTAAACCGTAATTGTAATTTCACAAAACCGGTTATTGAAAAGACCGTTAATTTCAAAGGTCCAATGAAACAAAACCATTTTCAAATGTGTATCTATCAAAGTAATTGTATATTTACGCATATAACCTTATTTTGTTCTATTCTAAACCAAAACTGTCCGACGAATGGGAACGTGAAACTCTGAATAACAGTTTTTGTGATGTCTTTGCAGCTTTATTAATAAAGCATATTACTCTACCTCCGGTATTCGAATACTATTTTTTACACCTTGTTTCGCATTTATGTGCTTACTCAGGTATATATATGTATTCCTAAATAAAGAAGTAGTCGGCCGGATCGGGTTTTAGCTGAAGCTAAACAAGAACGCAGTAATGTAAGTATGAGGTGTGTTAATACCGACAAAAGAACAACATAAATAACGACTATTACAGACCAATGCTACTATCATATCAACACCAGCAACCATCTACCTCACCTCCACCAAACACCTCCACTATTGCAACTGTCAGTACGTTTGAATCTTACCAGGAAAAAAAGCAATCATTCATGAATATATATATATATATATATATATATATATATATATATATATATATATATATATACTAGCTGGTGTACCCGGTAATTCCTGTGGGGTAAAGATGTTCTATTGAAACACCTTATTACTCTGATATAAGAAAGCAATTTCGTTATAACTGCCACAAAAGGTGTATTTTCCGTCGCGAAAAGGTACAAAAAACTGTCAGCAGGAGGAGGGAGAGATTGTTGGAGGTTGGCGAAAGAGATTTTCTGAGGTTGGTGAGAAAGTATTCTGACACATCGTGGCATTTTAAAGATGAACTTTACGAAGGCTAATTTATTAAAGGTAATATATAAATGTAGTATATATGTATATAAATATATGAATGAAGTATTCAATGTTTAAGAATGAAATGAAGAAAGTGCAATAATAACGTTCACACTCACTGATGGTCACTCTCAGTAACTGCCTTTAGCTTACGGTGTTCTTGTTTGTCTAACTATCGAAAAGCAGCCAGAAGGATAGACATATTGTTGAGAACAAATGATTTCGTTGGAGGTCTGTTATCTCCATTCCAGCCCCTGGTGGCCTAGAAGAGGTTAGAAGGGTCAAGTGGCAAAGACATTATTCTCCTTAGCGAAGACTTCTGGGAAATGTATAACTGGTGTCATTCACAGAAAAACTATTGTTTTACCGTCAAAAAAGCGCTGTTGAACTGTTAAGTGAAATTTGGCAATCGTGGATCGAATCCACGCTATGCCTGCATGAAGTCACTACAGATATATTGAGGAATAAAAATTTTATCTACTGTCATGGAAAAAGTGTAACTGTAAAAATGCAGAATTATCGGAGTAATGGGCATTCAAAAAAGTATATATGTATAGAAATGTATGAATGAAGTCTTTAAGGTTTAAGATTCAAATCAAGGAAGTCCAATAATAATGTTTAGCAGTTCAAAACTGAGTAGTAAATGCAGAATTAAATCAGCTGATCGTGAGAATCAAATATTGATCCCTTCGCTAAAAACTGCAGGTGGTATGGGTTATTTCCCTTGGGTTGTTTAAATAAAATATTAGTAATATGTTGTAGATAGAAGGATCCATTGGAGGGCCCTATTATCGATTTTTTTCAACAATCTAAGTATGTCACGAGGTTTCCAGACATGAGTTCTACTCACGTGTCAAATAAAGTATAAAAGTGATGTTGTCTGCAAAAATTAGAAATTGGACACACAAAAAATTAATATTGAAAGTAATCGAACATAAACAATGAAACGTAACATATTTCTAAATTCGATGGCTCAATTAGTTTCATAAAAATGTTGTATGAATTGTAAATAACGAATAAATATGATTTGTAAAATAAGTGATACTGGGTGTCCCAACTGAATGTCGCGTGGAAGTTTGGTTTCATTTTTTAAGAACTTTAAGGATTCAAAGTATGAGTTCATTGTATTGGGACACACTTATTAAATACGTTCTGGAATCAAAAATTTATGTACTGTCATCTATAAACTTTAACTGGTAAAATGCAAAATTATCGGAGTTATGCGCATTGAAAGTGTACATGCGTCAAGAAAGTGCAATAATAAGGTTTAGCAGTTGAAAACTGAGTAGTGAAATGCGGAATTAGGTCTGCTGAATCTGGAATCAAAAATTTATGCATTGTCATCGCAAAATTTTAACTGGAAAAATTCAGAATTATCGGAGTTATGGACATTGAAAGTGTACGTGCATCAAGAAAGTGCAATAATGTTTAGTAGTTGAAAACTGTCAGTAGTAAAATGCAGAATTAGGTCAGCAGGTCGTGAGAATCAAATATTGATCGCTTCGCTAAAAACTAACAACTGTAAGTGGAGGTGCTATGGGTTATTTCCCTTGGGTGTTTAAAAAGGTAGTTATATGAGGTAGATATAAAGATCCCTTCCAGGGGCCGTATTATCGATTTTTTCAACAATTTAAGTATGTCACGAAGTTTCCAGACATGAGTTCTACTCACGTGTCAAATTTCATCAAAATCAATAAAACGGTGTAGGAGAAGTTAGCTAACAACGCTACAAACAAAGACACACCGATTTTCCACATATGTAGTAGATATGTATGTATGTATATATATATATATATATATATATATATATATATATATATATATATATATATATATATATATATAATTATGTGTATTTCTTCTATCTTAATGAATAAAAATTCTTCTGATAGAATAAATGGGTTAATAGAAACCAATGTAGCAAAGAACACAAAATAACTGTGGTTTAGTTCCTGTTTTTAAGGCAGGAACTCCTTGAAATTTTGGGTATTTGAGTATATTTAAGAATTTAAGGAATGGAGAAAACGCATGTTATAATTCCTACATATGTTTCAAAGGATTACAACCTGTATGATCCATAGGGATCTGTGATATTAAAATTGTAACTTTCTCATCAGGGAAAGCATGGGAATCATCTTAAACGTATGACATTATGACTGATTATGAAAACAATAGATGGATAAGGTTATGACTTGATTCATTTGAAAAAAACCGTTAGAGAATTGGACGCTGCCGGATAGTGGGTTGGACAACACATACCTATAAATGTGTGAGAACGTACATGCATACATAAATACATATACACAAATACACACATACATGCATATTGATACACACACATATATATATATATACATATACAAATATATATATGTGTACTTGCATATATGTATATATATATATATATACACACACACATATATATACGCTCATACGTCCACATTTATACATATGCACATATGAATCAAGTCATAACCTTATCCATCTATTGTTTTCGTAATCGGTCATAATGTCTTACGTTTAAGATGATTCCCATGCTTTCCCTGACGAGAAGGTTACAATTTTAATATCAAAGATCCCTATGGATCACACAGGTTGTAATCCTTTGAAACATATGTAGGAATAAAGTATGCAATTATAACATGCGTTTTCTCCATTCCTTAAATTCTTGAATATATATATATATATATATATATATATATATATATATATATATATATATATATATATATATATATATATATATATATATATATATATATATATATATATACAGATATGTGTGTAAGTGTGTAAATACTGAACATCTTTATTTTCTTTATCATCATCATCACTATCATCATCGTCGTTGTCATCATCTATAGCACCCTCAAAGTCAACATCAGTGACAGCATCATTATTGTAATAATCAACACTATCAGCACTATTGACATAAGAAAGCGACATTATCATCGCCAGAACCAGATTTAAACCGTGGGAGGCTCCGGGCACTTCAAGTTCGGTGGGTTCCTCACACACAAGAATTAAAATCTTGGAAAATCACCAAATTTAAATGTCAAACCCGTGTAATTGAACTTAAATCTCAAAACGCATGTGATTGAATTTGACGAGTTAGCAGAGAAAGTTTAAATAAAACAACTGAAATTATCACTTTTATAGATACTCCTTTCAAAATTCTAAATTCGATTTTCACACATCCACTTGTGGTGTTTAACTTTTTCTTCATTGTGGAAAGTACAATGAAAGAGGGAAGAGGGGGCAAGATTTTGTTTTAATGTGAGTTATAAATGTTTCGTAATGTGGAATATGATAAAATGATGGAAAATTATGAAAACAAAAAGTATCAGTTTAGTTGCTGTTGTTGTTCCAAAGGCACGTTGAGTGTGTGGGGTGGAGTTGATACAAACATTTAAAAGACATGTTTTAAAAAGCTTGCCTTCGTTTCGCAATACGTGATAAAAATAGAGGTAAAAACACCGACAAAAATGGGGGAATTCCAACTTATAAGGGACAGATATTCTGAAAGTCCATGTGAGAGGCTTAAATAGGTTGAATGATACAAGTATCCTGGATCCTAAATTCTTCATGTAAGAAAGAAGTTAGAACACGGCTAGCCATAACATGAACGTCCATAGAAAAGCTCAACATCTGGAGCAGCAAACTGTCCCAACTAAGTTAAAAACAAGGCTAGTGCGAGCGCTCTATTTGATTAATAGGCATTTATGGCTGCGAAGCATGGACACTGAGCAAAATTGAAAAGAATATAATCAATGCCTTTGAAATGTGGGTGTACAGGAGAATGCTTCGATTCTCTTACAAGGACCTTCGGACAAATGAATGGGTGTTACATCAAGTAGGTCAAAGACAGTAACTCCTGAACGTTGTAAGAAAACAAAAGTTCCTCTATTATGGCCATATTCGAAGAAGTAGAGGTCTGGGAAGCATTATCATGGAAAGAAGAGTAGAGAGTAGTAGATCAAGTGGCAGGCAAAGATCGCAATAGATGGACAATATCACAAGCTTGTTAGTCAAAAGTGGCAACAGTTGGAGAACATGCTCTTAATCGGGAAACTTTCATTGTAATGTTATCAATGCGCTGCAGGCATACAATACATGACGACGGCGACAAACCGTACTATAATATTACGATTATTCATTGAAGTATTTCACTTCAAATGTTATTTTGTTTTCATATTGTATTATGAATAATAAGAAATTATTTTCATGCATTAATGCGCTGGTATTGCTTGTTTTTATTTGTTTGTATTTTTTTCTCGAAAATATTAACGTGAAAACCAATTAAAAAATTGATTCGCGTTAAGGAAACGGATTATTATTATCATTAAGATGAAAACTAATCGAAAAATTGATTTCGCGCCACGGGATTTCACACTACGGCAACTTTTTCGGGACGCATAACTTACGTAATAATGAGAGTTTAATTGTTTAGAGTGTGTGCCCTTAACGTGATTATCAGCTAGAATGAGTCTGACAATGTGACAAAGCTGGACCTTTGAATTGCAGGTACAGTCAGGGAAGACAGACAGACAGGCAGAGACAGAGACAAAGTGAGAGAGCAGAATGAGTTTCATTAGTTAACTGTGAGTATATTTAGCGGCCCCAAAAAGAATGAAAAGTAGAGTTGGCTTTAGTGTGGTTTAAACCCACTGCGCATGGAGCTGGAACGAATTATGCAAATCTTCGACATTCTTTTCCAGTTCGATGCCTTATACTATACTCCACCACCTACATTACACGAAATATATAATACACTGCACTACTCTACACTATAAAATATCACACTCCAAAACCCCAAAATCTGTTAAGAAAAACAACCATAACAACAACAACATTAATAACAATATTTGCTGGGGGCGTGTTTTATTCTTCACCCTTTCGTTGTATTCTTTCTTTCTCTTGCACTCTAAAATTTTACAAGGAAAAAATATTTTGTCAATTACACTAGTATATTACGGGTATTTGTTTATGCTCACATCGCTGCAGAGTGTTAAAGGTGAAGTGGAGTGCCAGCAAGTTTAAACCTCAGAATTTCACAGGAAGGACGTTAAATATCTTAGCTTAAGATATATAATAGTTCAATGGTCTCTGTATATTTATGTAGCCACGTTCAATGACGGAGGTCCAATGAAGAAATGAGAGATGTTGAGAGGAAGAAGCTAAAAGGAAATTAAGTTTTGTTGCACTTACCTGACTCGTCATTCTTTTCATTTGTTCTCAGCTGTTGATTCCATTCCGTTGTAGTGGAATTATGACACTGGACCAAAACAATCAACTATTTCTTACGTAGCGTTTTTTTTTCTGTTAGTTTGTCGTTGTTTTGCTATCTATGCAGCTTGTATTCGAGATGGTGTATCGCTAGAGTACATGGTAATTAGTGAAAAAAGGATGGGGAAAGTGAGTAAGATAAACACGGAGAGAGGGAGAGAGAGAGAGAGAGAGAGAGAGAGAGAGAGAGAGAGAGAGAGAGTGTGTGTGTGTGTGTGTGTGTGTTTGTGTGTGTGTGTGTGTGTGTTTGTGTGTGTGTGTGTGTGTGAAAGGTGGAGGTATAGAGATGGATAGGTAGAGTGAAAAGCTAGAAACAAATACGCGAAATGGAGGATATACAGACAGACAGATAGATAAATTAAAGTAAGCGGGCGGCTCAGTTTGGTGAGTGTTGATTTTAATTCAGAGCCACTTCGATAATGGCGTTGGAGTCGTTTTGGTAGTGGTGGTGCTGGTGCTGGTGCTGCTGCTGCTGCTGCTGTTAATGTTGATAGAGTGGAACAATGTGATGGAAGAATTCAGTAGTGCTCTTTTGGTTACGAAAACACCAAATATTCGTAGCATAGAAATGTAAAGCGGTGAATTCTTGTGTTGACGGAAGGAGAGAGAGAGGGGGGGGGGAAGAAGGAGAAAAATATAATTAGAAAAATAGCAACATCACACGCGCACACGCACACATAGGCATGCATTGACACGCATGTACAGGTATAAAGTATAAAGAGAGACCGGAATAAAAGTATGTTGGGCTGAAGGGATGGGTATAAAGTGGAGTACAGATAGAGAGGAAATGTGGGTAGAATCGGCAGGAGTGAGAAATAAAAAGAATAGCTTATCTGTTGGTCATAATTACCGGAGATTATGTAGGAATATATTAGGAAATGGGGAAAACGAACAGAGAGGGGAAAGAGAGCTAGAGGGGAAATAAGTGAGGGGGTAAAAAAGAAGAGATAGGGAAATTTCGTGGGATGGGGTGAAGTGGGGAGAGGATAAAGAGGACTTTTGAGTAGAAGGAAGCATAAGGAAGAAGATAAAGCAATATTATTTTCGTCAAGCCAACGAGCTTTTGCATAACCACCAGAATTGGTAGAAATAATAGCCAAGTCTCTTTCAAATCACAATACTACCGTTTTTAGAAATTAGAGGGAGGGACGGGACAGGATTGAACCGAACGAATTTTCATAAGTTCTTTCTCGATTAGCAATGATCTGGGTTTAAACAATAACAAATATAGGTAAATACGTATTTGACACTCACAAAATCAAAGTGAGCCCAAAAGTTTATTTCAGTAAAACATTTCATAATTATAAGTGGTACACACCACGAACAGCGAATAAAAAGTGAGGGAAAACGTTGGTCTTATTTTGAATAGTTTCGGCCCGGACACATGTGAGAATTCTTCAACAATCCACGGTTGGCACACACTAAGCAATACAAGTCACTAAATCCGGCAAATATCGAGCAAGTGTTGTAATTGTATGCTTTTCATGGATTATCCCAACGAAATACTTACAGATCAGTATCTGTAAGTATTTCGTTCGGATTTACAATTAAACGAGGAGTAGCAGCGTGTCCACGAGAAAGCTAATCGAGTTGAAATGAAATTAAAATTAAAACAAATTCGATTTTACGAATGTCAAATAGAAAATTACCGAAATCTATCTATCTATCTATCTATCTATCTATCTATCTATCTATCTAAGCGTATATATATATATATATATATATATATATATATATATATATATATATGTAGTGAAACTACCTCCCGCCATTAGATACAAACTACTATCGCCATTACATACAATCTTCTCATTTAAATATAAATAAATGCGAGCGTAGTAGAGAACCCATACCTTGTCATCACGTGACTGATCATTATTCGAATCGGCAACTTCTTCGAACCTTTCCCGCCAGAACGCAAACTGACCAATCACGGCCCCTAATAAGGTCACGTGATAGAGTAAAATTCTAAAGGCATTTGGAGCCCTCTTAACGCTATATATAGATCAACTCATACCCAATAATTTGTCTCGGTCCAGTTTCTCTTTGAGAACTGTTCCGTGTACCACACGACAGCAGCAGCAGCCAGCGACCACTTCAGCAGCTTCGTCCAGCCACGATGACCTCCGCCGTCGCCACATCAGCAACAAGAGTCTACGACTACTATCCAGCATCATTGTTATGACCAACACGATTAATACCAAACAGCCTCTACACTACCAGCGTCAACACGAATTACTATGTACACCAAACCAAACCTCCGCGGCACATCTCTCTCTTCGATTCTGTTAGGTGACTCAGCTTCACCACGGTAAATAAACAGACAAGAGTTCTTAAACAGACAAGAAATTCTCAGCCAGCGACGAACATCTGTATAACAAGAATCACGGCCCGGCATCGATGCCACGACATCACAACTAGTGATCAGCACTGCCACACTCAGCCTCTCCTCACTTTCACATACAGAACTTTTCCTATAGTGTACTAACGAACTGGTATAATTGCTCACGTGTCATTTACTGACTCTTTCTATCTGCTGTAATAACTCACACATGTATCACTCACATACACACTTTTCTTTGTATGACGGCCTGTCTTTGATTATGTTCTTATATGTCGCATTCACACTCTCACACAGACATACATCTTTAACGCTACAATAAATATCTCTGTTATTCATCTAATACGGTTGTGGTCTTTCATTACTGGTCATCTATGTTATCGTCGCATAACATATCATCTATATCATCCATCGATATATAATTGTGTGTTCGACCGTGTGACACGTTTAAATAAAAGGAGTCCTCTGTTTTTCCATTCGTCACCATTTCTCCTTTTTGAGTTCGCACGGTCGTCCCTTACATATATATATAATAATAATAATAATAATAATAATAATAATAATAATAATAATAATAATATATATGCATGTATACACACATATATGTATATACTTACATCTACATATAAGATGCATATCAGGGTACAGGACGTTAGAACAATGAACTACAGACCACGGAACGAACACATAGGAAAACAGACAGCCACTTGGAATTAATCCTTCGTCAGCTGCCTCTATTCTAACTAGACGTTTCGAAGATAAGGCAGAACGTACTCTAGAATAGTCTCTTCCTGAGTAGTGGATCGACCCACTAAACAGAGGATTCCAAGGTGGCAAACACAAACCAAGACAGGAAAAAATAGACAGTGAAAACAACATTAAAAAGCTGTACGGCCAAACGCGAATCTGATATTGAACGCTAGTGATATGACGAAGCTGGACGGAGAAAAAACAGTTCGTCTCGCCTTCATAGTGGCTGGAGTGTAAAGAGAGAGTTGACCACAGGTCACACGTGAGCAGAGAGGATGGTAGAGGGAGGAAGTGGAACAAGGAGGAAGAGAGATGTGTATAGCAGTGAAGTAGAAGCCAGGACAACAGAAGGAAGCAGACCGAGAGGGGGAGATGGGTAAGAAGAAAGATAGATAGGTAGATAGATAGGTAGATAGATAGAGGGATAGATAGATAGATAGATAGATAGATAGATAGATAGATAGATAGATAGATAGATAGATAGATATGGGTACAGGACGTCAACAACTGTGTAAACAACATGAAGTACGAAAACAAACTAGTTAAATACGCACACACAGATATGCATACACACGCACACACACAAACACAATATCCCTATTCTCCAGAAAAACACACATACATATTTCTAGAAAAAAGAACACATACACATGCAATTAACAGTCACATTTAGACGCAAATACACACCATTTTTTAAAAATTGATGAGTCATACATATAAACCCCAAAATACCAGCAAAAACTACTGAACCATAACAGAACCAGCTCACCAAACAATCCTTTCTTGGCTCCACAACAGTAGAACAATCGTGAACTACCTTTTGATCATGTAACTGTCATCAACCACCCACACTGTTTTTAAAGAGAAAGCAATTCTAAGCCATCTTTTTTTAAAAACAGAACCGTCTTTTGATCACGTGACTGCCATCAACCAACCACATTGGTTTTTTATTTGGGTTTTTTTTAACCACAATCACTATATAGAATAGTGGCAACTACCAAATTCCATATATATGCGAGACCCTACAGCCAGATCCGAGAACTAGAAATGGTCTGTTATTTCTCTACTCAGCTATTTTTTTCAATTTAAGATGCTGCAAACAATTATAGTTTCTGATCACAGTGAAACTAAAACTTTAGCACCCACTGATGGACAAACCAGACACGTTTTATCTTCATGTCAAAGGCTCTATTACTTGATTTGGATATATTTATGTAAACAAATTTTTATCTTCTTATCCTTGTAAAAATTGTTATTATCTGATCTTTTGTCAAAGGCACTATCACTTGATTTGAATACATTTATGTAAACTAATTTTTGACACCACAGTGGATATACAAAACCTCATACTTTACTTTTGAAAATCTTTTTAAAGAAATGAAACCGATTAAGTTAATAAATACTTTTAAAAGACACCTGTATTTTCAGATTCTTTTCTTTAAATTTTTACTCGTGCAGTAAACCCCAACTTTACTTTATTTTATATATATAAATAGATAGATGTTTTATGGGGAATCTGTACACCCCCTTGATTAGCTAAGTGAACTATACTAGTTAGTATAAATGAGCATGCGCAGAACAGTCTGGGAAGAGTGTCATATGCGTACTTAAATCACTTGTGATTCCGTTGCAGATAAGTCTTGTTATATTTTGTTGAATGTTCTTCCTAACGGGTTTGCCTATGGTTAAAGTTGTTGAATTTTGTTGAATACTGTTGCTGTTTTGCCTGCGGGCCTGTGTTTTGTTTGTTTTCTTTCCCCCATTTGGAGGTGAAGAGACTCGAAAAAAATGAATTGTGAACCGGAATGAGCCCATGGTGGGAGCTATACTTCGGCGGCCGGAAGCGGTACCACCGCGACGGATTCGCTGGAGGTGCAGGAAGTCATAATTGAACCTGAGAAGTTGGAAGAGTACAAGGAACTGATCCAGAAGGAGGGGTCAAGTTTAAGGTTGATCCCCTCCAAAGGAAGTAATCAAATGAGAAGGAGGACAGTGGTTTACAGAACGCTGTCCAAAACCAGTAAGAAGATTGAGATGGCCGCAGAGGAAGCCATTGAGAAATGTCTGGAAGAAGCAAAAAGTGTTGCAACATTCTACACTAGAGGAAGAAGATATGGCACAGTAGAAGTGAGGTTTGCCACCGAAGAAAAGGCAATAAATCACTCCACTACTCCACTGAGACTGCGGCAAAAGAGTCGCAAGAATTAGGATAGGCAGGGTACCACCTGAAATTGAAGAAGCGTGGCTGGTAGCAGCCGTGATGTACGGAACCCAAGAGGATGCAAAGATATTACAAGTGGCAAGAACAAAGAAAATGAATTGTTGGGGTTACGGCAGCAAGACCTGAATGAAATAGCAGAAGAAGTGTTGCTGCCTGAAGACATAAAGCTGAGAGTGGTGGTAGAAGGTAAAACGAGTATGAACAAAGTAAGAGTACCGAAATGACAACCCCAGCCCAGGACGAGGGATTTACCGAAGGAAACAGTAAATACACCTCCCGAAAAGCTCCCAATAGGAGAGGGAGAATAGTAAAACAGAAGACATTGTACAGCAAACACACAGCACACAAGATACACTCACACAGCATACATCACCACCAGTAACACCAACCAAAAAAAAGGAAACTGCCCCAGATAGTCTGAGTTCACCTTGTAGACAAACATACAGGCTTAACACACAGTCTCTCAAAAGGCCCTGTAAAAACAAAGTGTATATAATGACGTACACAAAAAGCACGACACTTGAACGAAAAATCACCAAATTAAAATCGGTGATTAGAGTGAAATTGCCGGCTGAGGAATAAAAGGAAAACACTAAATATATACTAATAGACAAGGAAAGATATGCTAAATTAAGGGAATTGTTCGGGTCGGACATTGACCCATTAGGAGTGGAGATGGAATATAATGCCCTACCTCCAGTCGTGGACTATGACGATTTGAAATCGTATATAAACTATTTTCTTTATTAACCATAAAGGTTAAAAAATAGCGTGGACGATACAAGGACAGACAAAGGTCCAGGGACAAATGACATAACAACATAATTATGAAATCGATGATAAATAAGTACAAAATTCGGATGAAAAAACAAAAACGAATGAAAAAACAATAATGAAGTGAGGCACGTAGCCGACCTCACAAACCACATTCCAACACTGAAATCCTTTGATAGACTCTTTAATTTCTCGCTCAAACAGGTTCATTTAATGTCAAACACTCTTCCTACAGTCATCCATCTTTTCCGAAATATTCCGTGCGACAGGCATCTCCTCTCCATCCTTATTTTCATTTTCATATGGAAAGGGAAAAGTTCACCAACTCATGGCTGGAGATGAAAATACCTGTCACTATCGCTTTCACTCTCGTCTTCCATACTCATTCCTTGCCGGTAGCTACTACGCAGAGGAAACAAGCCTGCTCTTCCCTATTCAGGGAAGCCGGCGAAACAATCTTAATTATAGACTCGGTTGAAACTTGTACTCTTCTCAGATGGGACAACAGTTGTGCGACATGAACCCAAAGTTCCGATATCTTAGGACATTGCACAATTGCGTGCAAGGACATTTTCATTGTCCTGACCGCATCTTGGACAAGTTAGCGTGGATGAAGAACCATACCTAAAGAGTTTGTCCCGAACAGGTAAGGCATCTCTATAATAACATTGCTATGCTAGGGACTTTTGGAAATTGTCCAAAGGCCCTGGCCCGAATGTTCTTCGGTATAGGCTGGCGAGTTGACTGTCATCGAAGACCAGGGTTTACCCCAGGACGTCGTCGCATTTAATCTCTACTAACCCTCTATAAAAGGACGAGGTGGAACCCCCGCCACCGGCGTTGCCCGCTTGGGAGAGAAGCACGAGTGCCTGACGAAACTCTGCCTGCCAAGCTCCCAACTACGGCCTACGCTTAATCCATGGATCGATGGTGGAGGGCATCTTATGTGGCATTTTTGGTCACACTTGTAACATCTCGGCCTTCATCCTCCACCATGACCCCAAGGCTAGTGTCTTTCCCGATTAGAATGGAATCTGGTATCTCTTCTAAATCTTCAGGGGCTGCTTGAATCAACATTTCGAGTCGTTTCCCCTGCCAGTTTTGTTGCAGGTGTTGTGTGGCCTGGAGGATGGTTATTTTTATCCTCCAAGCCCAGTGTAATAGCTGCCATGAGGCAAGCAGCATCAATCTCCGGTGGAATGTCTCCTACCTTTACCTTGGAAGTACGCCTCCCAAGTTATGTCGGTAGGAGCACTAGTTCAACCGATTTGAGTGGGGTGGTTGAATGCTGTCTGACTAATTCCTCTGATGGAAATCTCACCTCATCAGAGGCGAATTTTTTGCCTCGAGTGATGTATGTTATATCCTTGCAGATGGGATGTAAGCACTTTTTATAGCTTCCTTTGAGGCAATCTCAATTTTCTTGTTCCTTATGATATATGTCTTGAAGAACTCGGTCCCCCTCTAGGTGGTAAGTGTTACTTCGCTAAGCGGGTTTATTCTAACGTCGTACCCCTATCTTCGAAATAGTCCCCTGTATTTGTCTAGTTCTCTTTTTTCCATGGATACGTTTCTTTTATTAACGCAGGGGGCTGCAGCAAAATTGGTACTTTTTTTAATAATATTTAGTTCGGTGTTGACTTCAGGTTCTCTTATTTTTCTTTCAATTGCCTCAGCAATCATTTCGTCTTCGTCCGACGAGGAAACAGAAGTATCAGATAAATTAAAAAGCAACTGCGCCATCTTTATAGGTTTCTCCCTTCGAGAAGGGGAAAACGTTATAAAACTGCTACGACACCGCTAAAATTGGTTACAACAACAACAAATAACGCGGGTGAGTCCAATATTACGAATTAACAAAATAAAATACCTTCACAGTAGGAAGAAAAAAAACACGACTTGCAACTCCAGAAACCGTATGTAAACTTTTTTCTTTATTAACCACTAGCAGAGGCACCCGGCGTTGCTCGAGAATGAAATTGTTGCTTATATACTTGAAGAAAAAAAGGCAAAATATGCTGTATAGAAATTTGAGGACATTCTGTAGATGGAGTCTCAGATGAATGATGGCTGGGCGCCTCTCATGAATGAGGAAAATTGAAGATGTGCCAAAAAGCCTCATTGGTACTTGGAAACTTTTACGAAAATTAAAATGGGGATCGTTGCCAGTGCCCCTGGACTGGCTCTTGTGCGAGTGGCACATAAAATACACCATTTCGAGCGTGGCCGTTGCCAGTACCGCCTGACTGGCCTTCGTGCGGGTGACACGTAAAAGCACCCACTACACTCTCTGAGTGGTTGGCGTTAGGAAGGGCATCCAGCTGTAGAAACTGCCAAATTAGATTGGAGCCTGGTGTTGCCATCCGGTTTCACCAGTCCTCAGTCAAATCGTCCAACCCATGCTAGCATGGAAAGCGGACGTTAAACGATGATGATGATGATGATGATTAAATGAAAAAAATGATTTACGTGAATATCCTCAGAAGAGTAATTGAAATAAATGGCGATTGTGGAGCCCCCCCCCCACGCACGCACGCACGCACGCATACACACGTGTGTCTTTGTAAATATGTTTGTATACATTTATGTATGTGTGTGTTTGTAAGAGA
Source organism: Octopus bimaculoides (assembly GCF_046866305.1). NCBI lineage: Eukaryota > Metazoa > Mollusca > Cephalopoda > Octopoda > Octopodidae > Octopus > Octopus bimaculoides. The sequence goes on along the minus strand of NC_142933.1, from coordinate 59,210,614 downwards.
CAGAGTGTGAGTGAGAGAGAGAGGTTTGTTGTCATGTATACGTACATGCATAAATATACATACATCTTTGGATGTATGCATATGACAACACAGCCCTTGACTCACTCACACTCTGTCTCTTACAAACACGCCCGCGCGCGCATACACACGTGTGTCTTTGTGAATATGTTTGTATACAGTTATGTATGTGTGTGTTTGTAAGAGACAGAGTGTGAGTGAGAGAGAGAGGTTTGTTGTCATGTATACGTACATGCATAAATATACATACATCTTTGGATGTATGCATATGACAACACAGCCCTTGACTCACTCACACTCTGTCTCTTACAAACACGCCCGCGCGCGCATACACACGTGTGTCTTTGTAAATATGTTTGTATACATTTATGTATGTGTGTGTTTGTAAGAGACAGAGTGTGAGTGAGTCAAGGTGTGTGTGTGTGCGCGTGTGTATGTGTGTGAGACAGAGTGAGAGAGCGGTGTGTATGTAGTATTTACTCTCTCTCTCTCTCTCTCTCTCTCTCTCTCTCTCATACACACGAACACACAAAATAGAAAGTGAAGCTTTTTGCGGTTGTTACGTCAATATCGGAAGTTGACATTGAGGAACCTTTTCAAAGAAGTGAATCTTAAATATAATCTTAAATATAAAGCAATATTATTTATATTTAATTAAAAAAATCAAATGAAGAGCCTAAGATTTATCCGAGGTCAAATTATTCATGCATTACAAGTATGGAAGCATTTGGTGAAGTCGATTTCACGTGAAAAGCGATTACACACACATCTCTGTTTTATATATAGTATAGATTAAGGTCAAAAGACAGTGGACGATACAAGGACAGACAAGCGGTCGGGGGACGAATGGAACATGTAATCGATGATAAATAAACACAAAATTCGGATGAGAAATGAAAATGAATGACAAAAGAAATAATTATGAAGTGAGGCACGTGGCCGACCCCACAAACAACATTCCAACACTGAATCCTTTGGTAGACTCTAATTTCCCGCTCAAACAAGTTCATTTACTCTCAACACTCTCGCTACGGTCGTTCATCTTTTCCTAAATATTCCGTGCGACAGGCATCTCTTCTCCATCCTTATTTTCCTTTGCATATGGAAAAGGAAAACGTTCATCAACCCAAGGCTGGAGATGAACGTGCCTGTTATGATCCCATTCATTCTCGTCTTCCACACTACAGAGGAAACAAGCCTGCTCTTCCCTATTCAGGGAAGCCGGCGAAACAATCTTAATTATAGACTCGGTTGAAACTTGTACTCTTCTCAGATGGGACAACAGTTGTGCGACATGAACCCAAAGTTCCGATATCTTCAGACATTGCACAATTGCGTGCAAGGACATTTTCATTGTCCTGACCGCATCTTGGACAAGTTAGCGTGGATGAAGAACCATGCCTAAAGAGTTTGTCCCGAACAGGTAAGGCATCTCTATAATAACATTGCTATGCTAGGGACTTTTGGAAATTGTCCAAAGGCCCTGACCCGAATGTTCTTCGGTATAGGCTGGCGAGTTGACTGTCATCGAAGACCAGGGTTTACCCCAAGACGTCGTCGCATTTAATCTCTACTAAACCTCTATAAAAGGACGAGGTGGAACCCCCGCCGCCGGCATTGCCCGCTTGGGGGAGAAGCACGAATGCCAGACGACACTGTGTGCCAAGCTCCTAACGCTTAATCCATAGGTCCAGTTCAGTAAACGAGGTGAACCGTGGAAACAACTGTCTGACGAACGGTGACCACACCTGCACACCGTCCAGGTAGAGCCAGAGATGCCTCAGCCTGAGTGCACGCCTGCGCAATTTTAGCTACGGCATCCCTAGCTCACCCTTAAACGGTTGCTGGCAGCAGATAGAGCGCCTTACAAGAGGTCCACTGCCCTCCCACAAAAAGTGGAAGAGCATGCGTTCCAGTTTGTTCAGCCACGAATCGGAGCAAGGCACGACAGTCAGGCGGTAGGTAATTACAGATGCGATGAACACACCTGCTACATCCACTCTCCCTTTCAGGGATAGCTTCCGCTCAGACCAGGTCAGAGTTAGGAGAGCAACCCTGCTCACCACCTCACTCCAGTTCTTCCCTATCTGGAGGTCTCGATCAAACCAGACCCCTAGCATTTTTACCGGTCCGTCCGTCCAGTGACTCTTGACGCTGTTGGGTGGCATCGACTTGCCCCTCCAGGTGCCGAGTTGCAAGCCGACCGATTTATCCCGGTTAATTTTTGCTCCTGCCACCGCTTCGTAATCTCTTAGGGCCTCACCTACCCGCTATACGTCTTCGACACGGGATACGATGACGGTAATGTCGTCCGCATAAACCGTATGTAAACTGGTTAAACAACGTAAGTTTTAATATCATAAAAAAGGAAAAAAGACGGAAATATCACACACCTGCTACCACGCAAAAAAAAAAGAAGAAAGATTTTGATAAAAAACAGTTAAATAGTACTGCTCGAGAGTGGGGTTTGAGTAGCTATTGCACTTTCTTTTATTTATAATTCATTTTCATTCATTCTTTTATATTTTATATCCCAACTGGTGTTGTCTGTCCATGTACTGTTCCTCTACGTTAGGCCTTCAGTGGCCAATAAAGAAATGAGTGTCATATGCACAGTCATAGCGTACAGGTCGTAGGAATTATTGAATAGAGATATCGTGGAGTGTTCGTTGAAGATACACAGTTGGTGAGTAATAAGAGAACATCAAGAACATTTAATATTATAACAGTTCAGATATAACAGCGATGACGAGAAGTCGTACGTCATATCAATATACATATTCTTTTATTCTTTTACTTGTTTCAGTCATTTGACTGCGGCCATGCTGGAGTACCACCTTTAGTCGAACAAATCGACCCCAGGACTTATTCTTTGTAAGCCTCGTACTTATTCTTTCGGTCGCTTATTCTTTTTGCCGAACCGTTAAGTTGCGGGGACGTAAACACACTAGCATCGGTTGTCAAGTGATGGCAGGGTGATAGACACAGACACACAAATACATACATACAAATATATATATCTATATATATATATATGTGTGTGTGTGTGTGTAATTATATGTGTGTGTGTGTGCGTGTGTGCGTGTGTGTGTACACGCTAATATTGAACAGTGAGAATGAGTACTCAATACTGCACTGGCAGATAAATAGCATTTATATGTGGGTTAACAAGGCTACCAATGATTTCATGTAAATAGGGATCCCACTTCACATGAAATCATTGGTAGCCTTATGAACTCACAAATTAAGTATACATACATACATACATGTGTGTGGGTGTGTATAGTTTATATATATATATATATATATATATATATATATATATATATATATATATATATATATATATATATATATATATATATATATATCCGCACTTAATCGTGGATGTTGTATTCGAACAAAATATACTGTGCTAGTTACCATGAGAAAAATTCTCATATTGGCTTTTTGGTGTAAAATACACGTTTGTGTATATCGCTAGCGTGGTTGTGTGGTAAGAAGTTTGCTTGCCAACGACAAGGTTTCGAGTTCAGGCCCACTGTAAGTCTACTATCATAACCTCGGTCGACCAAAGTCATGTGAGAATAGTTTCGGTTGACGTAAACTGAAAGAAGCCCGTCGTATGTGTGTGTCTGTGTGTGTGTGCGTGCGTGTGTGTGTGCGTGCGTGTGTGTGTGTGCAGCGTACGCGCTCAAGCGCATTTTTGTGTCTGTGTTTATGACCCACCACTGATTGAGGACTGGTACTTGTGTGTTTACGCCCCCGTAACTTAGTGGTTCGGCAAAAAGAAACCAATAGAATAAGTAACAGGCTTAAAAGGAAAATAAAAATTCTTCAAGGCGGTGCCCCAGCATGTCCGTAGTCTAATGACTGAAACGAGTAAAAGATAAAAGACGCATGTGTGTGTTGGGAGTTGAATGGGTAGGTGGGGGTATAATAAACATCGGAGAATGGAGTTTGCGATATCATTTTTATTACAATCGTTTAGCAATTCACTTTCTGACCAATATTTCAACATAAAATAATATGCCATAAAAAGTATGGCATATTTATTTTTACAATGCTCTGAAGAATCAATTCCTATATATGCTGGGAATATAATGTACGAAGTGTGTATGACTATATCAGTAATCGCTGACATGTTAATGAATAGTAGTTTCATAAGAGGACTTCTCCTTTTCAATTTTCAGATAATGCTGTCCGCCGAAAAGCTTCAGATATCCCAATTTATTTCGTGTGTGTGTGTGTGTGTGTGTGTGTGTGTGTGTGTGTGTGTGTGTGTGTAAAAGTCTGTATTTATATGTATATATATATATTTATTACTGGTAAAGGCCTGTTTATAGGGTTACCCCATTATATATATATATATATATATATATATATATATATAGAGAGAGAGAGAGAGAGAGATATGCAGGGCAGGGAATCATCAATTAGTAATAAAATTAATAATTAACAATTTCTGCCGGGTAGCTCAGTATGAAAAAACCTTTTTCGGTAAATAATAATTTATAATCATAAATATATAGGGATTGACAGTAACCTGCTTCTCCAACATACTGAGAATTCAGAAATAGCAGTCAAAGAACTACTGATTTCAAAACTACAAATTATTACTCCAGATTGATAGCGATATTTTTGATACACACAGAACAAAAAACAATAGAGAAGAGTAAAGAACACTTGCCTTTTAGTTAATTTAGTACAATTGTTTCACAGTTAAGAGTACATAATACTCTATTCTGATCTTCAGCTAAATATTCTAATAAATTTATTAGAATATTTAGCTGAAGATCAGAATAGAGTATTATGTACTCTTAACTGTGAAACAATTGTACTAAATTAACTAAAAGGCAAGTGTTCTTTACTCTTCTCTATTGTTTTTTGTTCTGTGTGTATCAAAAATATCGCTATCAATCTGGAGTAATAATTTGTAGTTTTGAAATCAGTAGTTCTTTGACTGCTATTTCTGAATTCTCAGTATGTTGGAGAAGCAGGTTACTGTCAATCCCTATATATTTATGATTATATATATATATATATATATATATATATATATATATATATATACTAGCAGCTAAGCCCGGTTTCACCCGGTCAGAGAACGACGCGAAGAGAGAAACGAAGACATAAATAGAGGAAGAAGTGGATACGAAGTGGTATTTGGACGACGGATCTTGGTAGAAAAAAAAGAATGTCATGGTGAGTTAGTAAGGAGAGCAAAGCAAGACTGGACTTACGTGGGCTGACAGGACGATGAAAAAATTGCGGAGTTGAAATTGGAGCAGTTGAAGTTGCCGTTGTTATCATTGGAGTGCCTCTTGGTAGACAACATTCTTCGCCCTTCCCTCGGGTGCACAAATAGAAAGACCATGGGGACAGCCAACGTACAGTTGTGCGTGTGAGAATACTTGCTCTGTCACATTCAAACCAACCACTTGTACTGATTGTCCCTGCGCCTTGTTGATTGTCATGGGAAAGCAGAGTTTGATGGGAAATTGCATCTGTTTAAACTTGTAGGTCGTATCGGAGTGGGTAAGGGACATGGGAGTTATAAGTATGTCTTAGCCAGCGGCCGGTTCATTCAAGATTGTTGCCTACAGAACTCGGGAGCACAAATTTTTGATAATCATCCGCGTACCATTGCACATTATTGGAGCATCTAAATTCCTTAGCAGCATGATTGGCGCGCCAACTTTCAGATGCAGTTCGTGAGCTGGTAGTTCTGCGGGTCCCCCCTTTTGTCAGATTTGTCATGGGCCGGCCGGTCTATCTCAGGTACATGGGAAGCTAGATTAAATTTTTCATCAACACAGGGGAGCCGAAATAAATTTTTTCAATGTCCAAGGGAAGCCAAATCGCGAAAAAGGTTGAGAAATGCTGGTCTATAACGGTGGTTTTTTGTTTAGGCACATCGTAAAAGTAATTATAATGAATTGCTTAATATAAAGAAAAGTATGTTTTTATGAAGCAAATACAGTTAGAAAACATATTTACCATTTCAAGTCATCACTAAAAACAAAGCTCATCAATTTTTGAATGAAATAATAATTTTATTCTTTTATTTTAAGTTGTAAATTTTGCCCGAGAAATAGAGCAAATAATCACCAAATGCATTGTTAAAAATCTGCAACTCGATAGCAAATATCTCCAAATTGATTAGAAATGCATAAATTTAATAACAATGTTTTCGAGATTCCGGTTCGAATGACATGAATGTTTTTGTTTCACTTTTGACACGTAATACTTAAATAGTGGAGGAGATATGATGTTGCTGTGGGCTGGAACTATGCAAAAAGTTAAAATAGTTTTTGACTAAAACACAACCGGGACATGTAAGGCATGTCTAAAATTTGAATGAAATTGGTTATGTAGTTCTGGAGTTTTAGGGATTCACACAGACAGACAGACATACACACTAACACACACACACACACACACACACACACACACACACACACACACACACACACACACACACACACACACACACACATACATTCTCAATTTTATATATATATCTCGATGTGAACTTTCCAGTGCAGTAATTAGATTTTTTTAATTCCGTTTACTTTGTGTGATTTAAGGGAGATTTGGCTGTTGTTTCTAGCAACTTTTATATTTCTTCCCTTCTACCTGGAACAGCGTTCTTACACACGCGCTCAACAGAGAGAGAAAGTGATGCATACAACGTCATAGATTAAACTTTCTTCTCAGTATTCTTTACCTATTTTTCATTACATTGATACGTAAAAACACACACAACCACACATACGTAATCTGTGACAACAACATACACATTGCTCCCGTTCTCTATCTCCCCCTCTTCCTCTCTTTCTCTCTCGCTCTCTCAAACGCATACACGTGCAAGTAAACACAATCATTCACGTTCGTCAATGTGGCATAACTACAGAGTTGTACCCACCGACTTTGGAAGGTCATAACTTTCAGAAAAATGAATATTTTTTAATGAAATTTTCTATGCATATATTATTTATTATGTAGATTCCGAATATCCAAAAATGTTCGGTGAAGGTGTTTTGGGAGGGGGAGGGGTGACAATTTTCGGAAATTCCACTTAAATTCCTCTTAACTTCCAGGAAAATGAATATGTTTTCGTGACATTTTCTACAAATATAATTTGATGTATGTACATTTCGAGCATGTAGGAATTTTGAAGGAAACAGCTGCAGGTTATTTTTGAGAAGTGTTCCCCACTCGGTGGTGCTTCGGAGCAAGTTGTCCATATTTGTTTCATTTTTCTCTATTATGTGCATATTTCTAATGAAGTAATAGGCAGTGAAGAGAAGCCGTCATAAGAAAACTTTTAACTACCTCTATTCCTTTCTCCCCCTCTCTCTACCTCTTCCTCTCTCGCTGTCTCAGACGCATACACATGCAAGTACACAATCATGCAGTAAAATATAACTCATGTTCGACAATGTTTTGTAAATATACCACGATTTTCACTAGGGTGTTAGGGTTAGGGTTTTAGGGTCAGGGTTAGGGTTTAGGGTTACGGTTACGGTTAGGGTTAGGATTAGTGTTACAGTTACGGTTTTAGGGTCAGAGTTAGGGTTTTAGGGTTAGGGTTAGGGTTTAGGGTTAATGTTAGGGTTAGTGTTAGGATTAGGTTTAGGATTAGGGTTGGGAATCGTGCAGGTGTTAATCTGAAAAATTACAGATATGTGAAAAGTACCGACCCTGCCATCTATTATAACTTTTGTTGTTCTGTTTAATATATACATAGATTATGCCTCCAAAGAAGAGCGTTTGCTGGGGAAAGACAGCAACCGGTTTAAAATGACAGCAACAGACTGCAACAATTCACCACATTCCAGAAGCTACTTTGAACATACTGCAAAATGGTGCTTCAACATCTTCTGTCCAATCTGATAGAATTCTGGCAAAACTGTGTAGCAACAGATCGCCAGCAATTGCTTCATCACAAATTGCCGTCCTAGCTCCTGCGAAAAGGGATTACTCTGCTATGTATAATCAGGGCAGCGCAAAAAGTTGGTTTGCACAAGCATTTCTATAGCCAATTAGACAGATGAAATTTACGTACGCTTAATAATTTTACGCAAAACAGCCTTCAGACTTTCCCTATTAATTTCATCGTCTTTTGAATTATGAACATATTTACATCATAAGGGTTTTTTCGTTGTAAGGCTTTCTTTTTTAGTTGATTTTCACCTAACAAGACTTATCGTAGATGGCGTAATAAGTCACACTCGGACGTGGTCGGGTTATACTGCTAGTAGATAGATAAAACTCTATGATACGGTAGTATAATATGTCTGAAGTAATGTTATATGTTCGTAACTATGTGTATGCGTAGGTATACGTATATATGAATACATCCTCACTATTAGTACTATTTTGTTAAGCGCATCTGGTAAACAGTACGAACTGTGACTAAAGCGGATACGCAAAGTGTGTATCACTCCGCTATACATATACAGTTTGTAAACATTCTAAGTAAATAAACACGTAGAATCATAATAACGCCTTCAATGAGTTGTTTATTGTCCCAACACGAACCAAAAGAATATATAACATGGTGGCAGCGATAAATACTTGGGCAAGACTTCCTTTTGTTCTCCCCCCCCCCCGCCAAAAAAAACACCTGTTTTATTTAATTTTCTTTCTACACAACCCCACCCCCGTTTTCGAATACGGAGAATGCGAATCTGCAAAATATTGGTAAAAATTGGCATTTTGAAATTACCCCACCACCACCCTAGATTCTCCCTTTTTAACTTTTTTCAGAATTCTTTTTTTCTTTCAAAATATACGGAAAAATACAGAGATTATGATTCTGAAAAAAATTTACAAAACTTTTTCTACTCAGGGTTAGGGTTAGGGTTAGGATTAGGGTTTTAGAGTTAGGGTTAGGATTTTAGGGTTAGGGTTAGGGTTTTAGGGTAGGGTTAGGGTTAGGGTTAGGGTTAGGGTTTTAGGGTTAGGGTTACGGTTACGGTTTTAAGGTTAGGGTTAGGGTTAGGTTTGGGGTTTAGGGTTAGGGTTAGGGTTGGGTCTTAGGGTTAGGATTACGGAAAAAAGTGAAAAATGAAGAAATTGGGTGGTGTGGCAAAAAAATTTAAAATTCCAATTTTTGACAATTTTTCGGAATCTCCGTATCCGAAAGGTAGGTTTTTGGCCAAAAAAAAATTGAGAAAAACAATAATTTGCGAGAAAAGGTGGGGAGGTGTCTTTCCAAAACTTGATCGGAAACCGTGCCTTTACAACAAAGCAGAACACAACAAGCCTGAAATTTAACAAACTGAATATCGCTTCGTCTTCGGATACACACGAGGATCCGAAATGGCGGCCCGTGTCGCCGTACAGATGACTCTACATCCGACCATGAACTGGGACGCCGATGATATCGTGGAAGCGTTCAAGAAATTCAAACAGAAAAGTCAATTGGCTTTCAAAAGTTTCCTGAAAGGTACAACTGCCGATGAAACGGTAAGCTACATCCTTTTATGAACGGTAAAGAAGGGTTTAGACCTATTCAATAGTTAGGACATGTCAGTATCGGATTGCAGGAATCCAGACACACTTTTAGAGAAATTTGATAGGCACCATAGAATTCTTAGGTACGAATTCCAGGGCCTGAAACAAAACCCACAAGAAACGATTGACAACTTCCTGTCCAGACTAAAGAATGTTGCCGAGAAGTGCAGATTCAAAGACAAGGATGAAAGGATTGTTGATCAACTCATATGGGGGTGTGCTCATAAAGAAGTCCAGAAACCCCGCATAGGTAAGGACGCTCTCTAGTTGATAGCAGTAGACACTGCATGAGCACGAAGCCACTACCAAACAAATGGCCTCACTTACTTTACAAACACAATAGACAGCAGTGTAGATATTGTATCTAGACATAGGACGAAACATACCCAGAAACAGAGAACATGCCGGTACTGTGGTACAGAGCATGAGTTCAATGACCGGAGGAAATGTCCAGCATTCGGTACACACGGCAAAGCATGTGGAAAGCCCAACCACTGGGAAAAATGTGTCTAACAAAATCTCACAAATACAAGCCCCAATTTGCAAAGAGGAATGGAAAGAGAAGACAAAGAGATATACATGCCCAACATCAGGAAGAAAACACCTCAGAGGAGGAATTCTTGGTAGTCGGCACAATAAATGTACATGAGATGGGAAATGACAACCGGAAAAAAATGAGGCATACGCAACAATACAAATCCAAAAGAAGTCAGGCAAAAAACGAATAAACATTGACCTACAGCTAAAGATTAACACTGGAGCCCAGAGTGATATCTTGCCTGTCAACTTCTACAAAACGATGCTCCCAGAACACATGACACAAGATAATAAAGTCAAAGAAGGAATCCTCACACCAAGTGATGTAATCCTAACTGCATACGGAAGTACCAGGATTTCACAACTAGGCAAAACAACCATTACAGGGACACACAAAGAAAGAAAAATCAAGTGTTCTTTTTATATCACAAGAACAGAAGGACCCGCAATTCTTGGACATAATACCTATCGAAAGAGAATGTAAAGATAGACAAAGAATCATCCATGCTCACTACCTTCAGCACACCATTTGGCAGATACCGATTCAACCGACTCCCATTTGGGTTGAAGGTGAGCCAAGACGTCTTCCAGCGCCTAATAGACGAGACCTACCAAGGCTGCAAGGGAGCAATCGAGATAGCGGACGAGTATATGGCAAGGATGAGATCACACATAATTACAATTTATATAAAGTTATGGAGAAAACCCGACAAGCAGGTATCAAGCTCAATGCAAATATGTGATCAAAGCAAAAGAGTGCAAATTCTTTGGAATGATATACTCTGCAGAGGGAGTAAAACCAGACCCCGCTAAAGTCGAAGCCATCAGTGACATCGAAGAGCCCAAAGATAAGAAGGAACTCAGAAGCTTCTTGGGACCCATCCACTACATGGGAGCCTCCATACCCAAGCTGGCCGATCACACTGCAAACCTCCAAGAGCTAATGAAATATGACATAGAGTTTGATTGGTGTGCTTCACACACAAATGATTTCAGTACAATCAAAAAGCTCATCAGTAAGGCGACAACTCTGAAGTACAATGACAGACGCAAACCAGTAACACTCCAAGTCGATGCTTCTATGGGAGGAGTTGGCGCAATATTGATACCTATTGCATATGCTTCGAAAGCTCTCTCACCAACAGAGACAAGGGATGCAAACATTGAAAGGGAACTTCTGGCAGTAGTCTATGACTGTGAAAAGTTTCATACATATCTCTATGGCAGACATTTCAATACTGAGTCAGACCATCGCCCTCTAGAACCAATAGATAGAAAAAACTCACAACATCACCAGCCAGACTGCAAAGGTTACTGTTGAAGCTCCAAAAATACGATTACAATATCAGGTACAAGCCAGGAAAGGACCTGATATTGGCAGGTGTTCTTTCCAGACTATCATCACATGATAAACAAGAGATGGAAGGACTCAGTGTAAAGGTCCACCACATTGTAAATGTGACAAATACAAAGCTGGAACAAATCAAAGAGGAAACCAGCAAAGATGAAGAACTCCAGCTCCTTACTCAGATGGCGATTCAAGGGTGGTCAGAGAATAGACATCAGGTGCAGCCCCTCATTCGTGAATATTGGGCCATCCATGATGACATATCAGTAGAGAATGGAGTCCTGATGGCTAGATCCCGAATAATCATACCCAAATCAATGCAAAAAGAAATTCTTGACAAGATCCACCAAGGGCATCTGAGAATGGAAAAAGGCAAACTCCGAGCCAAGTCAGCTGTATGTTGGGTAGGCATGTACAAAGACAAAGAAAAGATGGTTTCTACATGCCACATCTCTCAAAAGTACAGAAACTCACAACAAAAAGAGGAAATGCTATCCAGTGACATCCCAAGAAGGCGATGGCAAGCTATTGGAGTAGATCTGTTCACAGAGAACTAAGAATGATACTTGATTATGGTCTGCTATTGCTCTAAATGTCCATTTGTGAGAAAAATGAAAGACTTGAGAGCCAAAACAATAACTACAGTGGCTCGAGAACTTCTAGCAGAGCAAGGAACACAAGAGCAGATCATATGTGACAATGGAACCCAGTTCACATCTCAGGAATTCAAAAAGCTAGCCAATGAGTATGGGTTCAACATTATAACCTCATCTCTACACTTCCCCAAAGGTCATGGATTCATAGAAAGACAGATGCATACGGTCAAGAGAACACTAGTCAAATGCCGGGAAACTAAGGAAGACCCACACCTGGCACTTCTGTTCCTACGAGCGATACCACTGAGGGCTGACATGGAATTCCCAGCAGAAATGATGAACGGCAGAAAATACAAAACCACCCTGCCAACTAAGATCCAACCTCCTATTGACCAGGAAGAGACAAGGGAAAAGCTAGTAGCCACTCAAGAACAAGGACAAATATATTACAACAAACATGCACAATACTTACCTAAGATACTTGGAGGACGACAAAACATGGATCCCAGCACAAGTCGTAAGTAGAGCCAAAACTCCAAGGTCATATATTATAGAACCTGAATCTGGTAGGCAGCTGAGACGAAACAGGGCCCACATCTGCCCAACACCAAGGCTATCGAGGATAACATGCTCAACACCTGCAGTATCAGTGACAACACCAACAAGAACCACAACACCCATAGCAGATGACAGCACACACAGAATCAGTGCTTCCACAGAATCATCATCCCAACGGGCACCAACCACCCATCATCAGCAGCCCAACAACATATCAACATTACGCACATCTCAGACATCATCAGATGGAGACCGAATATTTTACCACCGATTCGATACCGTTAAAAGAAAAAATAGTAAATAATAACTAGTACTGCTAGATTAGGAAGCAGAAAGCCACGTGTATGGGCAAAATAATCTCACGGTTTCTGCTGCAGGATTGCCACCCTTGCGCTGACAACCCATAAGTGTTAGGGAGATTACTTCTATATTTTCATTGCCAAAAGATCCTTTTTCAAGAAGAAGGTTTGTTATATGTTCATATCTATGTGTATGCGTAGGTATACGTATATATGAATACATCCTCACTATTAGTACTATTTTGTTAAGTGCATCTAGCAAACATTATGAACTGTGACTAAAGCGGATATGCACAGTGTGTATCATTCCGCTATACATATACAGTTTGTAAACATTCCAAGTAAATAAACACGTCATAATAATGCCTTCAATGAGTTGTTTATTGTCCTAACACAAACCAAAAGAATACATAACAAGTAATATTAGGTTGTCAAATGAATTCGCTTATTTTAATTCTTATTTTTCATTAACAGATAAAAGAAATCTATCAATAATATAATTGACTAATTCTTTTTCATTGTTCACGACTTGTTTTCAATGTCCCCCTAGCTTGTCAATATCTTGACTGTAGAAATCACTTGAAGAGTTCATCGGGCCACATTTTCAACTCCATGTTGCTGTTGAATGAAACACCCCATACACTGTTGGAGTGCAAATGAAAAAGGTAATAATCTAAATACACTATATCAGAGAATACAGTAAGGGCGGTAGAACTTCCTATCTGAACTCTTAAATAGCAGTTTTGGTCACATTAGAGACATAAAGACGAGCGTTGTTGTATTGAAGAAGCACGTTTTGTCGGCGGTTATGTCGTTTCAACTGGATTACCTCGTTGAGTTGGTGTATTTGCTTAAGCACTACATTAACTGTGTAGTTGTTTTCAAGCATTTCATGGGGGTTTAGCCTTTTTCAATCCCACCGAACGCAGATCATTGTCTGGCATGAATGCAACTCTTGCTTGGTGCGAGGTATTGCTTGTTTGTCGGGACTCAACCACTCTTTTCTCTACTTTATATTAATGTAACGACACCATTTTTCATCGGTGAGGTAAAGAAATATCAGTATTCAGAAGTAGCTTGGTGTTGAAGAAGCAAACTAGTGATAATAGAAGGACGTTAGATTTTTCTTTTTCATTCAAAGCGTGTGGCACTCGAACGCCCAAGTTTTTAGACCTTACTTTGGAATTTTTCTTATTTTTGTATTTTGCTTATCTTTACAGTCAGTGAACTATTTTCTTTAAACACTGGCCCTGGCCTTTAACTCATCGAATCAAATTCTTTTGCAAATTTGTAGAAGGCCTAATCTCTAAAAGTGCTTTTTTGAGCTAAGAATTCTTGCTATCATTGTTTATTTAAACGATTTGAGATATTTTTCATCTCATAAGGACTTGTTTTTGAGAATAATGTTTCTGTGTGTATTGGCTCTTCTCTCTCGAAAAAATTTAACAAGTCTTACTACACAGCCACGCTTGCACCTCTTTGTTGATATTTTTCGATATTTTCTTCCCTATAAACACATTTTATTGAATGATGACACGGTGGCCCATTGCGAGGATGTAATCAGCAACAACAAAAATTTATCATGTAAAACTTCAACCCAACAAACCACCCTGAATTAAGTGAGTCTGTGCGTGTGTTTAAGAAAAATATATTTATTAACAGAAATGTATGTCATTAAAATAAATTATCTTTTACATAACTTTTTTAAATCACTCTGTCGCCCTAAAATCACTCTGTCGGTGTGAATGATATATTGTTATAGAGAGTGAATAAGTTTATCATGAGAGAGATAAGCTTACATTGTTGACACAAATTCTCTGAGTCCTAAGTCATTGTTTTCTGTCAAAAGTACATTAATGTGTTAGATTAGTTTCGTTAGTACTTAATTTATCATTTTACATTGTGATTTGAAGTGTCAGACGGGCGAAAATAATGCACATATTATACATATTATCACATCAATTGGCTTTAAGTGCACTATGAGTGTATCACAGGCCGAGTCTGAATGAGAAAAGAGTTGAGGATGTGACATCTTCACGGATGTACATGACAACTCTCCCCATTATTTTAATCTTGTCTGCAGAGAGATGTGTTTCAGTGAGTGCTATGCCTATTGTTTGATTGTATGCAGAAAGATTTCTCACACAAGATTTTTACTTTTACTATTGAACTGCAACAAGGCTCTGATATTTAATAGTAAAATTGGCATAATATTTGATTCAGTGGCAACGATGGCCATCCTGGGTCTATAATTTGTGGTTGCCTTGTATTTGAGTGTGCATGACTTTGACTTAGTTTCATTTGTAACCATGACAGCTGCAACACAAATTTTTTATTCGACTGCAGCAGGTCACAGTACAATATTGTCTTTTGGTGAGTGTAGGTGGTATACGATATGTCTTCTCAACTGCTCGTGTTCTGTGGGTTTTTCGGATGTGTTTTTCTCTACTTTACTGGTTAATGGGGAGTAGTTTAAGCTTAGGAGGAACAAAGTGGCAGTGTGTCCCCACCTCTCCATACCAGCGGACACTTTGCACGTAGGATTTACAGAAGGCTCAAGTTTCGTTAACTGTTCTCCTGTTAACTTCGTTTCTGTTTATGGTCTTAGTAATTTTAATTCTAATTTCATTTTCCTACTTTGCTGTCTCTTGCCTAGTTCCTTCTACACTTTACTTTGTGGGGTGGTGCCATGACCACTTTGGATCCTAGGGATTTTGAAAGCTTTTATCAGTCCTTTCACCTTTGTCGATGTCTTCAATCATGACTTCAGAGGTCCCCCCCCCACACACACACAGTATATATTTGTATATATCTTTTTAGTCATTAAACTGCAACTATGCTGGGGCACCACCTTGAAGAATTTTTCATTAGATGAATCGACCCCAGTACTTTTTAAAGTATAGTATTTAATCTATTGGTCTTTTTGCTGAACTGCTAAGCTACGAGACGTAAACACACCAACATTAGTTGTCAATAGGTGGTGGAGGACACACACTCTCTCACACATACACACACACTCACACACACACACACTCACACACACATGTATATGTATATATATATTTGCGACAGACTTCTCTCAGTTTCCGTATACCAAATCCACTCACAAGGATTTGGTCGGCCCGAGAAGACACTTGCCCAAGATGGCATGCATATAACGCACACACACACACACACACACACACACACACACACATACATATATATATATATATATATATATATATATATATATATATATATATATAGTATATAAATGCGAGTGTATGTGGTTATGTATGTGTGCTTAACCCCAAAAGCCTTGAAAATGGTGCATTCTCGAGAAGAGCGAATCCCGTTTTCTGATTGGGTAAACATGATCAAACTTTAAACCTCTGTAACATTTTTCTAATGTTTTTCTGGAATAAATGATTTCAAAATTGAATTTAGCGTGAACAAACACATCAATACACCAAATCTGAAATTTTTTACTTAATTTTAAAATTTCAAAATCAGTAACAGTGACAGAGAAGATCTCTCTCTCTCTCTCTCTCTCTCTCTCTCTCTCTCTCTCTCATGATAAACTTATTCACTCTCTATAACAATATATCATTCACACCGACAGAGTGATTTTAGGGCGACAGAGTGATTTAAAAAAGTTATGTAAAAGATAATTTATTTTAATGACATACATTTCTGTTAATAAATATATTTTTCTTAAACACACGCACAGACTCACTTAATTCAGGGTGGTTTGTTGGGTTGAAGTTTTACATGATAAATTTTTGTTGTTGCTGATTACATCCTCGCAATGGGCCACCGTGTCATCATTCAATAAAATGTGTTTATAGGGAAGAAAATATCGAAAAATATCAACAAAGAGGTGCAAGCGTGGCTGTGTAGTAAGAAGTTTGCTCCCCAACCGCATGGTCCTGGGTTCAATCTCTCTGTGTGGCATCTTGAACAAGCGTCTTCTATTATAGCCTCGGGCCGAACAAAGCCTTGTGAGCGGATTTTGTAGACGGAAACTGAAAGAACCCCGTTGTATATATATATATATATATATTTATGTGTGTGTATGTCTTTGCGTCTGTGTTTGTCCCCCACCATCACTTGACAACCGATATTGGTGTGTTTACGTCCCTGTAACTTAACGGTTCGGCAAAAGAGACCAAAAGAATAGGTACTGGGCTTACAAAGAATAAGTCTTGGGGTCGATTTCTTCGACTAAAAGTCCCTTAAAGGCGGTGCCCCAGCATAGCTGTAGTCAAAATGAATGAAACAAGTTTAAGAATAAAAGAATATATCAGAGTGACAAAGAAACGAGGAAGGTATCAGGTGGTCATGGGATGTTCTAGAAACAACAGCTAAATTTCCTTTCAATCACTTTTTCTTCTGAAAACTATTTTGAAATTATTATAAACAGAAATAATTTGCAGATTCGGATGGTCCGTATTTTAAAACTATGGTTAAAACATTTTTTATAAAAACATCCCAAATGTTATGATTTGTGGGCGGGGGTGGGGTTAATGAAAAAGTTTTAAACGACGACGGGATACTCAGCTACCCGCCCACGCTGCCGCACTTGCCCTTACCTCTCCAACACCACCCTCCTCACCAGCACCCATCACCGACCCTATCGCATCACCGACTCCTTCACCTGCACGTCTACCAACATCATATATTGCCTCTCCTGCTCTCTCTGCCAATCCCTGTACATCGGACAAACGGGGCGGCGCCTGGCCGACCGATTCGCGGAACACCTCCGAGATATCAACGTCGGCAATGACACCCCGGTGTCACGCCACTTCCGTTCTGCCGGCCACTCCTTGCGGCAACACCTGTCGGTGTTTGGACTGTCCATGCACAGGGGCCATCCGGACTCCCGTTTGCGCCGTGAACAGGGATTAATCTTCTATCTTCGCTCCTTTGCGCCACATGGGCTCAACTCCCCTCCACTCTTCATCTAACCCCCTCCTCCTGTCTCTCTCCCCCACCCCCCCTCCTACCACCCATCTCTCCCCTCCCCCACCTCCTGCTCCGACTCCTACTTCTTTGTACGTCTCTTCACCTCTCTTCATACTTCTCTCCACTCCCACTTCTCTTCACCCCTACTCTTTCTCTCCTCTCTCTTACTCTCTCTCACTCTCTTCTCTCGTACTCCCCCCTCTCTCACTCTTACTCTCTACACTCTTACTCTCCTACTCTTTCACTCCTCTTTCTCTCCTCTCTCTTACTCTCTCTCACTCTCTTCTCTCGTACTCCCCCTCCCCCTCTCCCGTACTCCCCCCTCTCTCACCCGTACTCCCCCCTCTCTCACTCTTACTCTCTACACTCTTACTCTCCTACTCTCTACACTCTTACTCTCTTACTCTCTCACCCTTACTCTCTCACTCTCTTCCCCTCTCTCTCACTCTCTTTCTCACCCTTACTCTCTCACTCTCTTCCCCTCTCTCTCACTCTCTTTCTCTTCCTTTCTTCTTCCCCCCATACCCCTCTTCCCTCTCTCTCACTCTCTTTCTCTTCCTCTCTTTCTCTTCCTCTCTTTCTCCCCCCATACCCACCTTCCCCTCTTTCTCCCCCCATACCCACCTTCCCCCTCTCTCAATCCCCCTTCCCTCTCTTATACCCACCCTCTCTCCTCTCTTCCTCTCCCCTCCCATACCCATCTTCCCCCTCTCTTACATCGACCTTCCCCTTCTCCCTCCTCGTCAACACTCCCTCATAAGCTCATCCCACCACACCCCAACACACTCCTACTCTACCTTCCCACTCCACCCCATCCAATTCCTTACACCCACCACCCACCCCTACCCACATACCCCACCCTACCCACATACCCCTACCTCTACCCCACACTCCACCCATGCCTTCCCCACCTCCCAACACCCTCACATCACACCACACCAATACCCTTGCATCACACCACGCACACCACACCAATACCCTCGCATCACACCACGCACACACTACAACTGACCAACTACTTTCTCCCTTTCTCCCTTCCCCCATTTTCACACTACATACGTCAAGATCACCAGCAGTCTACCTCCCACACACAGCCCCTCGTTCCCGATCACCGTTCGTTATCTCCCCCTTTCTTAGCTCTCCTGAAATAAGAATTTCTAACTTCCGGTCAGTCAGCCATTGTTATGATCGGCCATTATTATGATTGACCGTTGACTGAACACTATTCAATTTTTTTTCTCCGTGTTTTTCTCCTTGTCTCCGTATTCTTTCTGTTGAAGAGCGTAGCTCGAAACGTCAAAGACTTTCCGTATTCCCGAGCGTCATACTAATATATACTTTTGTTATTTACACCACCTGTCCTCGTCTGTTGTTATTTTTTGTATAATCTCCCATATATATATATATATATATATATATATATATATATATATATATATATATATATATATATATATATATATATATATATATATATATATATATATTCTTAGTCCTTAGTCAATCCCACGTCTGGTGGAGCATTGGGCGGACAACAATCTCCACTGATCTCTATCGGCAGCCTCTCTCTCAATGTTTTCTCATTTTCTGTTTATTACTGCTATGTCTGCTTTGAATGATCTGCGCCATGTTGTTTTTGGTCTTCCTCTCTTTCTCTTTCCGTTAGGTGGTTCCCATCTAAATGCTGTTTTGGCGTGCCATTGGTCTGGCATACGGAAAATGTGCCCGGTTAGTCTCATTCTTCTCTCTGCCACGATGTCTTGCAACCTTCTTGACTGTGCTCGCTGGAGGACTGCAGTATTTGTGATGTGGTCGCGATAGGAGATCTTCAATATTTTCCGCAAGCACCTCTGATGGAATACATCCATTTTATTGGATATTGTTGATGTTACTTTCCAAGTTTCATTGACATACAGTGCTGTTGGTAACACGATGGTGCTGAATAGACGCAATTTTATTTCCAAATCAATGCTTTTACTTGCCCAGATTTTCCCCATCTTTCTGAAAACTGCTGCAGCTTTGCCAACTCTCACTTTGACATTACTATCTGCCCCTCCATCACTCGCTAGTACGCTGCCCAGGTATGAAAAGCTGGTAACATCTTCAACTTGCTGATTTCCAACTGTTATTTTTACATTGCTTTGTTTGTCCTCTACCCATACTTGCATAACCTTGGTCTTTTCATGACTGATTCTGAGACTAATTTTACCAGCTGTTTCAGCAAGATTTGTTGTCAGTTGCTGCAGTCCTTCTCTGGATTCTTCCAGAAGTTCAATGTCATCAGCAAAGTGAAGGTCAACCAACTGTTGTTGTTGTTGGTTTTGTTGTTGCTGCTGTTGTTGCCATTGAATACCCAGATTTTTTCCGTCTATTGCCTTTTTCACGATGAAATCAACTGCCAGCAGGAAGAGGAATGGTGACATAATGCAGACTTGTCTCACCCCTGTTTTGATAGCAAAATACTCTGTATTTCCTTCTTGCATTTTTATGCAGCAACTGCTGTTCTTGTAGATGTTCTGAATGATTGCTATGAATTTCTGCAGAACGCCATACAGTGAGGCAATTTTCCATGGCGATTCTCTGTGTGCAGAATCGAATCCATGCTTCAGGAGTTCAGCTGTTATATTGTCTGCACCTGCTGCTTTGTTGTTCTTCAGTTTCTTGATAGCTTTTTCAACTTCATCTTCACTGATGTTATCCATTCTTACATCCAGCTGTTGCTGTCCAGTTTCATTATCAAAATTGAAGAGTGTTGCTGGATTTGGCTAGTTTAGTACTGTCTGGAAATGTTCCACCCACCGTGATCTTTGTTGCTCTGTTGTTGTGAGTACAGTGCCGTTTTTGTCTTTTACTGGTACTGCTGATGGCCCTCCAGCTTCAGTCAAATCCAGACGATTTTGTAGAGGGTCCTGGTGTCATTTTGACACCAGGACCCTCTGTGCTTCCTCATTCATCTGCTCAAACCATGCATTCTTGTCCTTTCTGCAGCTTCTCTTCACTGCTCTATCCGCCAACTGGTATTGCTCACTGAGTCTTGTATTAGCATCCAGTGTTTTTGCTTGTGCTCTTGCCTGCTTCATCTTTCTTCTCTCATTTATCAGGTCCCAGGTTCTTTCTTGTATCCAAATTTCTTTTCTTTTCCCTCTTCTTCTGCCCAGCTGATCTTCTGCAACTTTTGTTACTGCCTCCCTGAATATTGCTCATTGTTCTTCAATATCAGTTGCTTGCAGCAGTGGTTCAAACTTGATTTCAAGTGCAAGCCTGAACTGTTGTGATTTCTGTTGTTTCAACTTTTTCACTGCAAAAGGTCTGATAGGTTTTGGCTTTTGCATCTTTTTTAGCTTCAGTTGAACTTTTCCTTGAACTAAGTGATGATCAGAGCCAACGTCTGCACCTCTGCACACTCTGACATCAGTCAGTACCGATCTCCATATTTTGCTGATGCAGATGTAGTCAATTTCATTCTCTATCTTGTCATCTGGTGATCTCCAGGTCTTCTTATGGATTTTTTATGTGCAAGGCACAATCCATTGATGTGACAGAATAGCAGAAGACGCTTTCCGTTGTCATTGGTTTCTGTTACTGAACCATGTGGCACAATGACATGTTCTAATCCTGCCCTGTTATTGCCAATCTGCGCATTCATATCACCAGCAAACAGTACAATGTCATGGCTTGGGATGCTGTTGAGCACATCTTGACACTGCTGATAGAAGGTGTCTTTTTCTTCATCATTTGCATCTTCTGTTGGTGCATATACTGACACAATGGTTGTTTTTGCATGTCTTGACTGCAGCCTTGCTGTTATTATTCTCTCATTGACTGGATTCCACCCAATCAATGCTCATGCTGCACCAGTCCAACTCCTCTCTGGTGCGCATCTTCTGGTTCTGAGTACAGTAAGGTTGTTTCACCACTACTGATCTTGCCACTGCCAGTCCATCGCACCTCTGACAAAGCCAATATCTCTAGCTGGAATCTTTCAAATTCTCTGATAGCCTGGGCCATTCTGCCCGTTTGGAACATTGTTCTCACGTTCCAGGTTTCAATTTTTGTCACATTGCTGGCATTCAGTATCGAGTTCTTCATCAGACATTAGGTTTCCTTTCGGATTTAACCCACCATCGTCACAACTTGGATCGAACTGTCTGCCTTGTGCCGATTGTCAGTTGATTTGTTGCCTGTTTCTTTAGCATGTTGGGATTTTACGGGATAGGGGTGCTAACCCTATGCCCAACCCTCCTTCTTTCCCTCTCTGGACCAGGCGTCGGCGGAGTTATATATATATATATATATATATATATATATATATATATTGAGAAAAAAAAAAGTCGTCAGAATTTTGGAAAAAAAAATCCTTTTATTTCTTCATTATTATTAGCGCTTTCGTTCCTCTCTAGAACTTGTCAAATACAGTTTTGTATTTGACAAGTTCTAGAGAGGAACGAAAGTGCTAATAATAATGAAGAAATAAAAGGATTTTTTTTTCCAAAATTCTGATGACTTTTTCCTCAATATTCAATTCTGTACATCACACCTAATACTCTGTACACACACACGCATATATTTATATATATATAAGATCCGAGGATCGAGGTGTTGGAAGAAAGTTTAGCTTCAAGTAATCCGTAGTAAATATAAAAAACCACTTTCAGGGACTGTAGTGGTTTATTGAAATGCAAAGGGGTTGCTATTAATTATATTTTGAGAATAAATTTAGTGATCGATGTTTGCAAGTAAAAATTATCTGTGGGTTAGCTAAGACCTCGGTTATGCAGAGATCACACTTGTTACTATAGCTACTGTATGGATTGGCGTAGGTGACTATGGGCCGCTTAAGAATGTAGGGAGTTGAATCAATCTTTGGTTTATTGACAAGCTGAGATAACGATGTCCTGCTGGATTTTGTCTGGGACTTGAAACTGCTGACATTGTACACTTGTAAACGATGTTTGTTGTGAGACAGCGGTTATCTAAAGGACAGAAAGTTGGGTGTCTGAAGCTGCATAGGTTTGTAGGGGGTCTGAGGATGAATTTGTGAGGGCATTATTTAGTGAGGATTCGGTGTTAGGTTCGTAATTATTGCTGGCGTTAAGATTAGTATTTGTTAGGGAGCTGAGAGTGGTGTTGTGGCGTTGTATAATATGATAGTAATCGTGCCCGGTGGTAGCGTTTGTGTCGATCTCTATTTTTACAAGAGGTATAGTTGGACGTTGTGATAAATTTAAGGATCGGGTGTTAGTAGTAGAATTATGAGGATTAGTGTTGTTAAGGGGGTCAGTTAGTATTTTGGGTTTATACTTATGGAGGTGGGGGTTATGTTGAGTTAAGTTGTTAGGGTGGGGGTTAGCTGGTTGTGGATGGACAATTTTATAAATTGGGTGTTAAATATTTTTCGTGGAGGCGGGTGCTAGATTTGAGGAAATGTTTTTCGAGTAGGGCAAAGAAGAATTTAGGTACTCGAGTTTGAACATTAAGGGAGAAGGGGTGGAACCAGATAACGTCCCGGGTTCTTTTTCGCTTAATCCGATTAGAAGGGGTCAACTGGGTGGGGGCAGGGTTTGGGAGATACACGCTTGTACCTGTTTCGGTGAACGGTGATATATATATAGGATTTGGGGTCATCTGGCAAGAAAGTTGTTCGTTAGGTCGTCTGTTACACCGAAATTTGGACGGATATTGGAGTGGTAGCATAGGGGGGATTTTACGTTCATTATAAAGGGGGGGGGCGGAACTGGTTTAAGTTCTGGGTTTAGTGGAGGGAAGGATATCCCACAATGGGATATATTCGATTGAGTTTTTATAGCCGGCACGTTGTTGGGCACAATTGTAATATTCTGCATATTGATCGAATCAATCCTTATTGCCAGATAGTGAGGAAATCTGGTAGGAAACGCTTTCCACAATAGATTTTAGGACAGAGGCGGGATGTTGGAGAAGAAGTTCATGTAGGTTTTCTCCAGGTTTGTGGCATGGGCAGAAGATTTGGTTTTGCAAGTCCAAGGTTATGTCCAAGAAATTAGCAGTTTTAACGTCGTTACAGAAAGAAATGCTAAGGCCGACGTTTTTAAAAAAACTTAATTTTTTTCTAGTCTGTTCGATTTTCCGGTGCTGGAATTTTGGATTGCGAACAGAGCTTCGTCTCTATATAGACCATCGGAGATGTTAGGGAGACCGTTAAGTAGGTAATGGGGATGTCAAAAAGTTGGGTG